>NW_024470676.1:429548-550681 GCF_017639515.1 Carcharodon carcharias
TCACACTCACTCTCTCCATCGTCCTCTCGCAATCACTCTCTCCATCGCACACTCACAATCCCTCTCTCCATCACCCTCTCACACTCCCTCTCTCCATCGCTCCCTCACACTCCCTCTCTCCATCATTCTCTCACACTCCCTCTCTCCATCACCCTCTCACACTCCCTCTCTCCATCACTCTCTCACACTCCCTCTCTCCATTACACTCTCACACTCCCTCACCCCATCACCCTCTCACTCCCCCTCTCCCCATTGCTCTCTCATACTCCCTCTATCCATTGCCCTCTCACATCCCTCTCTCCATCCCTATCTCACACTCCCTCTCTCCATTGCCCTCTCACACTCCCTCTCTCCATCGTCCTCTCGCAATCACTCTCTCCATCGCCCTCTCACAATCCCTCTCTCCATGACCCTCTCACACTTCCTCTCTCCATCACCCACTCACACTCCCTCTCTCCCTCACTCTCTCACACTCCCCCTCTCCATCACCTTCTCACACTCCCTCTCTCCATCGCCCTCTCACAAACTCCCTCCCTCCATCGTCCTCTCTCAATCAATCTCTCCATCGCCCTTTCACAATCCCTCTCTCCAGCACCCTCTCACACTTCCTCTCTCCATCACCCTCTCACAGTCCCTCTCTCCCTCACTCTCTCTGACTCCCCTCTCCATCACCCTCTCACACTCCCTCTCTCCATCACCCTCTCACACTCCCTCTCTCCATCGCTCTCAGAAACTCCCTCTCTCCATCATCCTCTCACAATCCCTCTCTTCATCACCCTCTCACACTCCCTCTCTCCATCACCCTCTCATACTCCCTCTCTCCATTACCCTCTCACACTCCCTCTCTCCATTACCCTCTCACACTCCCTCTCTCCATCGCCCTCTCACACTCCCTCTCTCCATTGCTCTCTCACACTTCCTCTATCCATCGTCCTCTCACGCTCCCTCTCTCCATTGCCCTCTCACACTCCCTCTCTCCATTGCCCTCTCACATTCCCTCTCTCCATCACCCTCTCACACTCCCTCTCTCCATTGCCCTCTCAAACTCCTTCTCTCCATTGGTTTCTCTCTCTCCCTCTCTCCATCGCTCTCACACTCCCTCTCTCCATCGCCCTCTCTCTCTTCCTCACGCCATCGCTCTCTCACACTCCCTCTCGTGATCACCCTCTCACACTCCATCTCTCCATTGCCCTCTCACACTCGCTCACCCCATCACCCTCTCACTCCCCCTCTCCCCATTGCTCTCTCATACTCCCTCTCTCCATTGCCCTCTCACATCCCTCTCTCCATCCCTCTCTCACACTCCCTCTCTCTATTGCCCTCTCACACTCCCTCTCTCCATCGTCCTCTCACAATCACTCTCTCCATCGCCCTCTCACAATCCCTCTCTCCTTCACCCTCTAACACTTCCTCTCTATATCACCCTCTCACACTCCCTCTCTCCCTCACTCTCTCACACTCCCCCTCTCCATCACCCTCTCACAATCCCTCTCTCCATCGCTCTCACAAACTCCCTCTCTCCATCATCCTCTCACACTGCCTCCCTCCATCGCTCTCTCACACTCCATCTCTCCATCACTCTCTCACACTCCCTCTCTCCATCGCTCTCTCACACTCCCTCTCTCCATCACTCTCTCACACTCCTTCTCTCCATCATCCTCTCACACTCCCTCTCTCCATCACCCTCTCACACTCCCTCTCTCCATCGCTCTCTCTCACTCACTCTCTCCATCACTCTCTCACACTCCCTCTCTCCATCGTCCTCTCGCAATCACTCTCTCCATCGCCCTTTCACAATCCCTCTCTCCATCACCCTCTCACACTTCCTCTCTCCATCACCCTCTCACACTCCCTCTCTCCCTCACTCTCTCACACTCCCCCTCTCTATCACCCTCTCACACTCCCTCTCTCCATCGCCCTCTCACACTCCCTCTCTCCATCGTCCTCTCTCAATCACTCTCTCCATCGCACTCTCTCAATCACTCTCTCCATCACCCTCTCACACTTCCTCTCTCCATCACCCTCTCACACATCCTCTCTCCATCACCCTCTCACACTCCCTCTCTCCGTCGCCCTCTCACACTCCCTCTCTCCATCGATCTCACAAACTACCTCTCTCCATCATCCTCTCACACTCCCTCTCTCCATCACCCTCTCACACTCCCTCTCTCCATCACCCTCTCATACTCCCTCTCTCCATCGCTCACTCACACTCCCTCTCTGCATCACTCTCTCACACTTCCTCTCTTCATCGCTCTCTTTCTCTCCCTCTCTCCATCGCCCCTCACACTCCTTCTCTCCATTACCCTCACACACTCCCCCTCTCCATCGCCCTCTCACACTCCCTCTCTCCATTGCCCTCTCACACTCCCTCTCTGTATTGCTCTCTCACACTCCCTCTCTCCATTGGCCTCTCACGCTCCCTCTATCCATTGCCCTCTCACACTCCCTCTCTCCATTGCCCTCTCACACTCCCTCTCTCGATCGCTCTCTCACAGTCCCTCTCTCCATCACTCTCTCACACTTCCTCTCTTCATCGCTCTCTTCCTCTCCCTCTCTCCATCGCCCCTCACACTCCTTCTCTCCATTACCCTCTCACACTCCCTCTCTCCATCGCCCTCTCACACTCCCTCTCTACATCGCCCTCTCACACTCCCTCTCTCCATTGCCCTCTCACACTCCCTCTCTCCATTGCCCTCTCACATTCCCACTCTCCATCACCCTCTCACACTCCCTCTTACCATTGCCCTCTCAAACTCCTTCTCTCCATCGATTTCTCTCTCTCCCTCTCTCCATCGCTCTCACACTCCCGCTCTCCATCGCCCTCTCTCTCTTCCTCACTCCATCGCTCTCTCACACTCCCTCTCGTGATCACCCTCTCACACTCCATCTCTCTATTGCTCTCACAAACTCCCTCTCTCCATCATCCTCTCACACTCCCTCCCTCCATCGCTCTCTCACACTCCATCTCTCCATCGCTCTCTCACACTCCCTCTCTCCATCGCTCTCTCACACTCCCTCTCTCCATCACTCTCTCACACTCCATCTCTCCATCATCCTCTCACACTCCCTCTCTCCATCGCCCTCTCACACTCCCTCTCTCCATCACTCTCTCACACTCCCTCTCTCCATCACCCTCTCACACTGCCTCTCTCCATCGCTCTCACAAACTCCCTCTCTCCATCATCCTCTCACACTCCCTCTCTCCATCACCCACTCACACTCCCTCTCTCCATCACTCTCTCACACTCCCTCTCTCCAACGCTCTCTCACACTCCCCCTCTCCATCACTCTCTCACACTTCCTCTCTCCATCGCCCACTCTCTTTCCCTCTCTCCATCGCCCATCACACTCCTTCTCTCCATCACCCTCTCACACTCCCTCTCTCCATCGTCCTCTCACATTCGCTCTCTCCATCGCCCTCTCAAACTCCCTCTCTCCATCGTCCTCTCGCAATCACTCTCTCCATCGCCCTCTCACAATCCCTCTCTCCATCAACCTGTCACACTTCCTCTCTCCATCACCCTCTCTCACTCCCTCTCTCCATCGCCCTCTTACACTCCCTCTCTCCGTCGTCCTCTCTCAATCAATCTCTCCATCGCACTCTCTCAATCACTCTCTCCATCACCCTCTCACAATTCCTCTCTCCATCACCCTCTCACACTTCCTCTCTCCATCACCCTCTCACACTCCGTCTCTCCCTCACTCTCTCTCACTCCCCTCTCCGTCACCCTCTCACACTCCCTCTCTCCATCGCCCTCTCAAACTCCCTCTCTCCATCGATCTCACAAACTACCTCTCTCCATCATCCTCTAACACTCCCTCTCTCCATCACCCTCTCACACTCCCTCTCTCCATCACCCTCTCATAATCCCTCTCTCCATCGCTCACTCACACTCCCTCTCTCCATCACTCTCTCACACTTCCTCTATTCATCGCTCTCTTTCTCTCCCTCTCTCCATCGCCCCTCACACTCCTTCTCTCCATTACCCTCTCACACTCCCTCTCTCCATCGCCCTCTCACACTCCCTCTCTCCATTGCCCTCTCACACTCCCTCACTGTATTGCTCTCTCACACTCCCTCTCTCCATCGGCCTCTCACGCTCCCTCTCTCCATTGCCCTCTCACACTCCCTCTCTCCATTGCCCTCTCACACTCCCTCTCTCCATCAGCCTCTCACACTCCCTCTCTCCATCGCTCCCTCACACTCCCTCTCTCCATCAACCTCTCACAATCCATCTCCCCATCTCTCTCTCCATCGCGGTCTCACGCTCCCTCGCCCCATCACCATCTCACTCCCGCTCTCCCCATTGCTCTCTCAACTCCCTCTCTCCATCGCTCTCTCACACTCCCTCTCTCCATCACTCTCTCACACTCCTTCTCTCCATCATCCTCTCACACTCCCTCTCTCCATCACCCTCTCACACTCCCTCCCTCCATCGCTTTCTCACACTCCCTCTCTCCATCACTTTCTCACACTCCCTCTCTCCATCGCCCTCTCACACTCCCTCTCTCCATCGCTCTCACAATCTCCCTCTCTCCATCATCCTCTCACACTCCCTCTCTCCATCAACCTCTCACATTCCCTCTCTCCAAAGCTCTCTCACACTCCCTCTCACCATCACTCTCTCACACTTCCTCTCTCCATCGCCCACTCTCTATCCCTCTCTCCATCGCCCCTCACACTCCTTCTCGCCATCACCCTCTCACACTCTCTCTCTCCATCGTCCTCTCATATTCGCTCTCTCCATCGCCCTCTCACACTCCCTCTCTCCATCGCCATCTCACAATCCCTCTCTCCATCACCCTCTCACACATCCTCTCTCCATCACCCTCTCACACTTCCTCTCTCCATCACCCTCTCACACTCCCTCTCTCCCTCACTCTCTCTCACTCCCCTCTCCGTCACCCTCTCACACTCCCTCACTCCATCGCCCTCTCACACTCTCTCTCTCCATCGCTCTCACAAAGTACCTCTCTCCATCATCCTCTCACACTCCCTCTCTCCATCACCCTCTCACACTCCCTCTCTACATCGCCCTCTCACACTCCCTCTCTCCATTGCCCTCTCACACTCCCTCTCTCCATTGCCCTCTCACAATCCCTCTCTCCATCACCCTCTCACACTCCCTCTCTCCATTGCCCTCTCAAACTCCTTCTCTCCATCGATTTCTCTCTCTCCCTCTCTCCATCGCTCTCACACTCCCTCTCTCCATCGCCCTCTCTCTTCTTCCTCACTCCATCGCTCTCTCACACTCCCTCTCGTGATCACCCTATCACACTCCATCTCTCCATTGCTCTCACAAACTCCCTCTCTCCATCATCCTCTCACACTCCCTCCCTCCATCGCTCTCTCACACTCCATCTCTCCATTGCTCTCTCACACTCCCTCTCTCCATCACTCTCTCACACTCCTTCTCTCCATCATCCTCTCACACTCCCTCTCTCCATTGCCCTCTCACACTCCCTCTCTCCATCGCTCTCTCACACTCCCTCTCTCCATCACTCTCTCACACTCCCTCTCTCCATCGCCCTCTCACACTCCCTCTCTCCATCGCTCTCACAAACTCCCTCTCTCCATCATCCTCTCACACTCCCTCTCTCCATCACCCTCTCACACTCCCTCTCTCCATCACTCTCTCACACTCCCTCTCTCCATCGCTCTCTCACACTCCCTCTCTCCATCACTCTCTCACACTTCCTCTCTCCATCGCCCACTCTCTCTCTCTCTCTCCATCGCCCATCACACTCCTTCTCTCCATCACCCTCTCACACTCCCTCTCTCCATCGTCCACTCACATTCGCTCTCTCCATCGCCCTCTCACACTCCCTCTCTCTAGCGTCATCTCGCAATCACTCTCTCCATCGCCCTCTCACAATCCCACTCTCCATCACCCTGTCACACTTCCTCTCTCCATCACCCTCTCACACTCCCTCTCTCCCTCACTCTCTCACACTCCCCCTCTCTATCACCCTCTCACACTCCCTCTCTCCATCGCCCTCTTACACTCCCTCTCTCCGACGTCCTCTCTCAATCACTCTCTCCATCGCACTCTCTCAATCACTCTCTCCATCACCCTCTCACACTTCCTCTCTCCATCACTCTCTCTCACTTCCTCTCTCCATCACCCTCTCACACTCCCTCTCTCCCTCACTCTCTCTCACTCCCCTCTCCGTCACCCTCTCACGCTCCCTCTCTCCATTGCCCTCTCACACTCCCTCTCTCCATTGCCCTCTCACACTCCCTCTCTCCATCACCCTCTCACACTCACTCTCTCCATCGCTCCCTCACACTCCCTCTCTCCATTAACTTCTCACAATCCATCTCCCCATCTCTCTCTCCATCGTGGTCTCACGCTCCCTCGCCCCATCACCCTCTCACTCCCCCTCTCCCCATTGCTCTCTCATACTCCCTCTCTCCATTGCCCTCTCACATCCCTCTCTCCATCCCTCTCTCACACTCCCTCTCTCCATTGCCCTCTCACACTCACTCTCTCCATCGTCCTCTCGCAAGCACTCGCTCCATCGCCCTCTCACAATCACTCTCTCCATCACCCTCTCGCACTTCCTCTCTCCATCACTCTCTCACACTCCCTCTCTCCTTCACTCTCTCACACTCCCCCTCTCCATCACCCTCTCACAATCCCTCTCTCCATCGCTCTCACAATCACCCTCTCTCCATCATCCTCTCACACTCCCTCCCTCCATCGCTCTCTCCCACTCCTTCTCTCCATCACTGTCTCACAATCCCTCTCTCCATCGCTCTCTCACACTCCCTCTCTCCATCACTCTCTTACACTCCTTCTCTCCATCATCCTCTCGCACTCCCTCTCTCCATCACCCTCTCACACTCCCTCTCTCCATCGCTCTCTCACACTCCCTCTCTCCATCACTCTCTCACACTCCCTCTCTCCATCGCCCTCTCACACACCCTCTCTCCATCGCTCTCACAAACTTCCTCTCTCCATCATCTTCTCACACTTCCTCTCTCCATCGCCCACACTCTCTCCCTCTCTCCATCGCCCCTCACACTCCTTCTCGCCATCACCCTCTCACACTCCCTCTCTCCAACGTCCTCTCATATTCGCTCTCTCCATCGCCCTCTCACACTCCCTCTCTCCATCGTCCTCTCGCAATCACTCTCTCCATCGCCCTCTCACAATCCCTCTCTCCATCGCCCTCTCACAATCCCTCTCTCCATCACCCTCTCACACTCCCTCTCTCCATCAACCTCTCACACTCCCTCTCTCCATCGCTCTCTCACACTACCTCTCACCATCACTCTCTCACACTTCCTCTCTCCATCGCCCACTCTCTCTCCCTCTCTCCATCGCCCCTCACACTCCTTCTCGCCATCACCCTCTCACACTCCCTCTCTCCATCGTCCTCTCATATTCGCTCTCTCCATCGCCCTCTCACACTCCCTCTCTCCATCTTCCTCTCGCAATCACTCTCTCCATCGCCCTCTCACAATCCCTCTCTCCATCACCCTCTCACACTTCCTCTCTCCATCACCCTCTCACACTCCCTCTCTCCCTAAATCTCTCACACTCCCTCTCTCCATCACCCTCTCACACTCCCTTTCTCCATCGCCCTCTCACACTCACTCTCTCCACCGTCCTCTCTCAATCACTCTCTCCATCGCCCTCACTCTATCACTCTCTCCATCACCCTCTCACACTTCCTCTCTCCATCACCCTCTCACGCTTCCTCTCTCCATCACCCTCTCATACTCCCTCTCTCCATCGCTCACTCACACTCCCTCTCTCCATCACTCTCTCACAATTCCGCTCTTCATCGCTCTCTTTCTCTCCCTCTCTCCATCGCCCCTCACACTCCTTCTCTCCATTACCCTCTCACACACCCTCTCTCCATCGCCCTCTCACACTCCCTTTCTCCATTGCCCTCTCACACTCCCTCTCTGTATTGCTCTCTCACACTCCCTCTCTCCATCGGCCTCTCACGCTCCCTCTCTCCATTGCCCTCTCATACTCCCTCTCTCCATTGCCCTCTCACACTCCCTCTCTCCATCACCCTCTCACACTCCTTCTCTCCATCGCTCCCTCACACTCCCTCTCTCCATCAACCTCTCACAATACATCTCCCCATTTCTCTCTCCATCGCGGTCTCACGCTCCCTCGCCCCATCACCCTCTCACTCCCCCTCTCCCCATTGCTCTCTCACACTCCCTCTCTCCATCGCTCTCTCACACTCCCTCTCTCCATCACTCTCTCACACTCCTTCTCTCCATCATTCTCTCACACTCCCTCTCTCCATCACCCTCTCACACTTCCTCTCTCCATCGCTCTCTCACACTCCCTCTCTCCATCACTCTCTCACACTCCCTCTCTCCATCGCCCTCTCACACTCCCTCTCTCCATCGCTCTCACAATCTCCCTCTCTCCATCATCCTCTCACACTCCCTCTCTCCATCACCCTCTCACACTCCCTCTCTCCATCAACCTCTCACACTCCCTCTCTCCATCGCTCTCTCACACTCCCTCTCACCATCACTCTCTCACACTTCCTCTCTCCATCGCCCACTCTCTCTCCCTCTCTCCATCGCCCCTCACACTCCTTCTCGCCATCACCCTCTCACACTCCCTCTCTCCTTCGTCCTCTCATATTCGCTCTCTCCATCGCCCTCTCACACTCCCTCTCTCCATCGTCCTCTCGCAATCACTCTCTCCATCGCCCTCTCACAATACCTCTCTCCATCACCCTCTCACACTTCCTCTCTCCATCACCCTCTCACACTCCCTCTCTCCCTTAATCTCTCACACTCCCCTCTCTCCATCACCCTCTCACACTCCCTTTCTCCATCGCCCTCTCACACTCACTCTCTCCATCGTCCTCTCTCAATCACTCTCTCCATCGCCCTCACTCAATCACTCTCTCCATCACCCTCTCACACTTCCTCTCTCCATCACCCTCTCACACTTCCTCTCTCCATCACCCTCTCACAGTCCCTCTCTCCCTCACTCTCTCTCACTCCCCTCTCCGTCACCCTCTCACACTCTCTCTCTCCATCGCTCTCACAAACTACCTCTCTCCATCACCCTCTCACACTCCCTCTCTCCATCACCCTCTCATACTCCCTCTCTCCATCGCTCACTCACACTCCTTCTCTCCATTACCCTCTCACACACCCTCTCTCCTTCGCCCTCTCACACTCCCTCTCTCCATTGCCCTCTCACACTCCCTCTCTGTATTGCTCTCTCACACTCCCTCTCTCCATCGGCCTCTCACGCTCCCTCTCTCCAATGCCCTCTCACACTCCCTTTCTCCATTGCCCTCTCACACTCCCTCTCTCCATCACCCTCTCACACTCACTCTCTCCATCGCTCCCTCACACTCCCTCTCTCCATTAACCTCTCACAATCCATCTCCCCATCTCTCTCTCCATCGTGGTCTCACGCTCCCTCGCCCCATCACCCTCTCACTCCCCCTCTCCCCATTGCTCTCTCATACTCCCTCTCTCCATTGCCCTCTCACATCCCTCTCTCCATCCCTCTCTCACACTCCCTCTCTCCATTGCCCTCTCACACTCACTCTCTCCATCGTCCTCTCGCAAGCACTAGCTCCATCGCCCTCTCACAATCACTCTCTCCATCACCCTCTCACACTTCCTCTCTCCATCACTCTCTCACACTCCCTCTCTCCCTCACTCTCTCACACTCCCCCTCTCCATCACCCTCTCACAATCCCTCTCTCCATCGCTCTCACAAACACCCTCTCTCCATCATCCTCTCACACTCCCTCCCTCCATCGCTCTCTCACACTCCCTCTCTCCATCACTGTCTCACACTCCCTCTCTCCATCGCTCTCTCACACTCCCTCTCTCCATCACTCTCTTACACTCCTTCTCTCCATCATCCTCTCGCACTCCCTCTCTCCATCACCCTCTCACACTCCCTCTCTCCATCGCTCTCTCACACTCCCTCTCTCCATCACTCTCTCACACTCCCTCTCTCCATCGCCCTCTCACACACCCTCTCTCCATCGCTCTCACAAACTTCCTCTCTCCATCATCTTCTCACACTCCCTCTATCCATCACCCTCTCACACTCCCTCTCTCTATCACCATCTCACACTCCCTTTCTCCATCGCTCTCTCACACTCCCTCTCTCCATCACTCTCTCACACTTCCTCTCTCCATCGCCCACTCTCTCTCCCTCCCTCCATCGCCCCTCACACTCCTTCCCTCCATCACCCTCTCACACTCCCTCTCTCCATCGTCCTCTCACATTCGCTCTCTCCATCGCCCTCTCACACTCCCTCTCTCCATCGTCCTCTCACATTCGCTCTCTCCATCGCTCTCTCACACTCCCTCTCTCCATCACTCTCTTACACTCCTTCTCTCCATCATCCTCTCGCACTCCCTCTCTCCATCACCCTCTCACACTCCCTCTCTCCATCGCTCTCTCACACTCCCTCTCTCCATCACTCTCTCACACTCCCTCTCTCCATCGCCCTCTCACACACCCTCTCTCCATCGCTCTCACAAACTTCCTCTCTCCATCATCTTCTCACACTTCCTCTCTCCATCGCCCACACTCTCTCCCTCTCTCCATCGCCCCTCACACTCCTTCTCGCCATCACCCTCTCACACTCCCTCTCTCCATCGTCCTCTCGCAATCACTCTCTCCATCGCGCTCTCACAATCCCTCTCTCCATCGCCCTCTCACAATCCCTCTCCTCCATCACCCTCTCACACTCCCTCTCTCCATCAACCTCTCACACTCCCTCTCTCCATCGCTCTCTCACACTACCTCTCACCATCACTCTCTCACACTTCCTCTCTCCATCGCCCACTCTCTCTCCCTCTCTCCATCGCCCCTCACACTCCTTCTCGCCATCACCCTCTCACACTCCCTCTCTCCATCGTCCTCTCATATTCGCACTCTCCATCGCCCTCTCACACTCCCTCTCTCCATCTTCCTCTCGCAATCACTCTCTCCATCGCCCTCTCACAATCCCTCTCTCCATCACCCTCTCACACTTCCTCTCTCCATCACCCTCTCACACTCCCTCTCTCCCTTAATCTCTCACACTCCCTCTCTCCATCACCCTCTCACACTCCCTTTCTCCATCGCCCTCTCACACTCACTCTCTCCACCGTCCTCTCTCAATCACTCTCTCCATCGCCCTCACTCTATCACTCTCTCCATCACCCTCTCACACTTCCTCTCTCCATCACCCTCTCACGCTTCCTCTCTCCATCACCCTCTCACGCTTCCTCTCTCCATCACCCTCTCACGCTTCCTCTCTCCATCACCCTCTCATACTCCCTCTCTCCATCGCTCACTCACACTCCCTCTCTCCATCACTCTCTCACAATTCCGCTCTTCATCGCTCTCTTTCTCTCCCTCTCTCCATCGCCCCTCACACTCCTTCTCTCCATTACCCTCTCACACACCCTCTCTCCATCGCCCTCTCACACTCCCTCTCTCCATTGCCCTCTCACACTCCCTCTCTGTATTGCTCTCTCACACTCCCTCTCTCCATCGGCCTCTCACGCTCCCTCTCTCCATTGCCCTCTCATACTCCCTCTCTCCATTGCCCTCTCACACTCCCTCTCTCCATCACCCTCTCACACTCCTTCTCTCTATCGCTCCCTCACACTCCCTCTCTCCATCAACCTCTCACAATACATCTCCCCATTTCTCTCTCCATCGCGGTCTCACGCTCCCTCGCCCCATCACCCTCTCACTCCCCCTCTCCCCATTGCTCTCTCACACTCCCTCTCTCCATCGCTCTCTCACACTCCCTCTCTCCATCACTCTCTCACACTCCTTCTCTCCATCATCCTCTCACACTCCCTCTCTCCATCACCCTCTCACACTTCCTCTCTCCATCGCTCTCTCACACTCCCTCTCTCCATCACTCTCTCACACTCCCTCTCTCCATCGCCCTCTCACACTCCCTCTCTCCATCGCTCTCACAATCTCCCTCTCTCCATCATCCTCTCACACTCCCTCTCTCCATCACCCTCTCACACTCCCTCTCTCCATCAACCTCTCACACTCCCTCTCTCCATCGCTCTCTCACACTCCCTCTCACCATCACTCTCTCACACTTCCTCTCTCCATCGCCCACTCTCTCTCCCTCTCTCCATCGCCCCTCACACTCCTTCTCGCCATCACCCTCTCACACTCCCTCTCTCCTTCGTCCTCTCATATTCGCTCTCTCCATCGCCCTCTCACACTCCCTCTCTCCATCGTCCTCTCGCAATCACTCTCTCCATCGCCCTCTCACAATACCTCTCTCCATCACCCTCTCACACTTCCTCTCTCCATCACCCTCTCACACTCCCTCTCTCCCTTAATCTCTCACACTCCCTCTCTCCATCACCCTCTCACACTCCCTTTCTCCATCGCCCTCTCACACTCACTCTCTCCATCGTCCTCTCTCAATCACTCTCTCCATCGCCCTCACTCAATCACTCTCTCCATCACCCTCTCACACTTCCTCTCTCCATCACCCTCTCACACTTCCTCTCTCCATCACCCTCTCACAGTCCCTCTCTCCCTCACTCTCTCTCACTCCCCTCTCCGTCACCCTCTCACACTCTCTCTCTCCATCGCTCTCACAAACTACCTCTCTCCATCATCCTCTCACACTCCCTCTCTCCATCACCCTCTCACACTCCCTCTCTCCATCACCCTCTCAAACTCCCTCTCTCCATCGCTCACTCACACTCCCTCTCTCCATCACTCTCTCACACTTCCGCTCTTCATCGCTCTCTTTCTCTCCCTCTCTCCATCGCCCCTCACACTCCTTCTCTCCATTACCCTCTCACACACCCTCTCTCCATCGCCCTCTCACACTCCCTCTCTCCATTGCCCTCTCACACTCCCTCTCTGTATTGCTCTCTCACACTCCCTCTCTCCATCGGCCTCTCACGCTCCCTCTCTCCAATGCCCTCTCACACTCCCTTTCTCCATTGCCCTCTCACACTCCCTCTCTCCATCACCCTCTCACACTCACACTCTCCATCGCTCCCTCACACTCCCTCTCTCCATTAACCTCTCGCAATCCATCTCCCCATCTCTCTCTCCATCGTGGTCTCACGCTCCCTCGCCCCATCACCCTCTCACTCCCCCTCTCCCCATTGCTCTCTCATACTCCCTCTCTCCATTGCCCTCTCACATCCCTCTCTCCATCCCTCTCTCACACTCCCTCTCTCCATTGCCCTCTCACACTCACTCTCTCCATCGTCCTCTCGCAAGCACTCGCTCCATCGCCCTCTCACAATCATTCTCTCCATCACCCTCTCACACTTCCTCTCTCCCTCACTCTCTCACACTCCCCCTCTCCATCACCCTCTCACAATCCCTCTCTCCATCGCTCTCACAAACACCCTCTCTCCATCATCCTCTCACACTCCCTCCCTCCATCGCTCTCTCACACTCCCTCTCTCCATCACTGTCTCACACTCCCTCTCTCCATCGCTCTCTCACACTCCCTCTCTCCATCACTCTCTTACACTCCTTCTCTCCATCATCCTCTCGCACTCCCTCTCTCCATCACCCTCTCACACTCCCTCTCTCCATCGCTCTCTCACACTCCCTCTCTCCATCACTCTCTCACACTCCCTCTCTCCATCGCCCTCTCACACACCCTCTCTCCATCGCTCTCACAAACTTCCTCTCTCCATCATCTTCTCACACTCCCTCTATCCATCACCCTCTCACACTCCCTCTCTCTATCACCCTCTCACACTCCCTCTCTCCATCGCTCTCTCACACTCCCTCTCTCCATCACTCTCTCACACTTCCTCTCTCCATCGCCCACTCTCTCTCCCTCCCTCCATCGCCCCTCACACTCCTTCCCTCCATCACCCTCTCACACTCCCTCTCTCCATCGTCCTCTCACATTCGCTCTCTCCATCGCCCTCTCACACTCCCTCTCTCCATCGTCCTCTCGCAATCACTCTCTCCATCGCCCTCTCACAATCCCTCTCTCCATCACCCTCTCACACTTCCTCTCTCCATCACCCTCTCACACTCACTCTCTCCCTCACTCTCTCACACTCCCCCTCTCGATCACCTTCTCACACTCCCTCTCGCCATCGCCCTCTCACACTCCCTCTCTCCATCGTCCTCTCTCAATCACTCTCTCCATCGCCCTCTCTCAATCACTCTCTCCATCACCCTCTCACACTCCCTCTCTCCATCGTTCTCTCTCAATCACTCTCTCCATCGCCCTCTCTCAATCACTCTCTCCGTCACCCTCTCACACTCCCTCTCTCCATCGCCCTCTCACACTCCCTCTCTCCATCGCTCTCACAAACTACCTCTCTCCATCATCATCTCACACTCCCTCTCTCCATCACCCTCTCACACTCCCTCTCTCCATCACCCTCTCATACTCCCTCTCTCCATCGCTCACTCACACTCCCTCTCTCCATCACTCTTTCACACTTCCTCTATTCATCGCTCTCTTTCTCTCCCTCTCTCCATCGCCCCTCACACTCCTTCTCTCCATTACCCTCTCACAATCCCTCTCTCCATCGCCCTCTCACACTCCCTCTCTCCATCGCCCTCTCACACTCCCTCTCTCCATGGCCCTCTCACACTCCCTCTCTGTATTGCTCTCTCACACTCCCTCTCTCCATCGGCCTCTCACGCTCCCTCTCTCCATCGCCCTCTCACACTCCCTCTCTCCATCGCTCTCACAAACTGCCTATCTCCATCATCATCTCACACTCCCTCTCTCCATCACCCTCTCACAGTCCCTCTCTCCATCACCCTCTCATACTCCCTCTCTCCATCGCCCACTCTCTCTCCCTCTCTCCATCGCCCCTCACACTCCTTCTCGCCATCACCCTCTCACACTCCCTCTCTCCATCGTCCTCTCATATTCGCTCTCTCCATCGCCCTCTCACACTCCCTCTCTCCATCTTCCTCTCGCAATCACTCTCTCCATCGCCCTCTCACAATCCCTCTCTCCATCACCCTCTCACACTTCCTCTCTCCATCACCCTCTCACACTCCCTCTCTCCCTTAATCTCTCACACTCCCTCTCTCCATCACCCTCTCACACTCCCTTTCTCCATCGCCCTCTCACACTCACTCTCTCCATCGTCCTCTCTCAATCACTCTCTCCATCGCCCTCACTCTATCACTCTCTCCATCACCCTCTCACACTTCCTCTCTCCATCGCCCTCTCACACTTCCTCTCTCCATCACCCTCTCACACTCCCTCTCTCCCTCACTCTCTCTCACTCCCCTCTCCGTCACCCTCTCACACTTCCTCTCTCCATCGCCCTCTCACACTCTCTCTCTCCATCGCTCTCACAAACTACCTCTCTCCATCATCCTCTCACACTCCCTCTCTCCATCACCCTCTCACACTCCCTCTCTCCATCACCCTCTCATACTCCCTCTCTCCATCGCTCACTCACACTCCCTCTCTCCATCACTCTCTCACAATTCCGCTCTTCATCGCTCTCTTTCTCTCCCTCTCTCCATCGCCCCTCACACTCCTTCTCTCCATTACCCTCTCACACACCCTCTCTCCATCGCCCTCTCACACTCCCTCTCTCCATTGCCCTCTCACACTCCCTCTCTGTATTGCTCTCTCACACTCCCTCTCTCCATCGGCCTCTCACGCTCCCTCTCTCCATTGCCCTCTCATACTCCCTCTCTCCATTGCCCTCTCACACTCCCTCTCTCCATCACCATCTCACACTCCTTCTCTCCATCGCTCCCTCACACTCCCTCTCTCCATCAACCTCTCACAATACATCTCCCCATTT
The DNA here is from genome assembly GCF_017639515.1 of Carcharodon carcharias. Taxonomy (NCBI): domain Eukaryota; kingdom Metazoa; phylum Chordata; class Chondrichthyes; order Lamniformes; family Lamnidae; genus Carcharodon; species Carcharodon carcharias. The sequence goes on from NW_024470676.1 coordinate 445,312, forward strand.
CTCTCTCCATCGCGGTCTCACGCTCCCTCGCCCCATCACCCTCTCACTCCCCCCTCTCCCCATTGCTCTCTCACTCTCCCTCTCTCCATCGCTCTCTCACACTCCCTCTCTCCATCACTCTCTCACACTCCTTCTCTCCATCATCCTCTCACACTCCCTCTCTCCATCACCCTCTCACACTTCCTCTCTCCATCGCTCTCTCACACTCCCTCTCTCCATCACTCTCTCACACTCCCTCTCTCCATCGCCCTCTCACACTCCCTCTCTCCATCGCTCTCACAATCTCCCTCTCTCCATCATCCTCTCACACTCCCTCTCTCCATCACCCTCTCACACTCCCTCTCTCCATCACCCTCTCACACTCCCTCTCTCCATCAACCTCTCACACTCCCTCTCTCCATCGCTCTCTCACACTCCCTCTCACCATCACCCTCTCACACTCCCTCTCTCCATCGTCCTCTCATATTCGCTCTCTCCATCGCCGTCTCACACTCCCTCTCTCCATCGTCCTCTCGCAATCACTCTCTCCATCGCCCTCTCACAATACCTCTCTCCATCACCCTCTCACACTTCCTCTCTCCATCACCCTCTCACACTCCCTCTCTCCCTTAATCTCTCACACTCCCTCTCTCCATCACCCTCTCACACTCCCTTTCTCCATCGCCCTCTCACACTCACTCTCTCCATCGTCCTCTCTCAATCACTCTCTCCATCGCCCTCACTCAATCACTCTCTCCATCACCCTCTCACACTTCCTCTCTCCATCACCCTCTCACACTTCCTCTCTCCATCACCCTCTCACAGTCCCTCTCTCCCTCACTCTCTCTCACTCCCCTCTCCGTCACCCTCTCACACTCTCTCTCTCCATCGCTCTCACAAACTACCTCTCTCCATCATCCTCTCACACTCCCTCTCTCCATCACCCTCTCACACTCCCTCTCTCCATCACCCTCTCATACTCCCTCTCTCCATCGCTCACTCACACTCCCTCTCTCCATCACTCTCTCACACTTCCGCTCTTCATCGCTCTCTTTCTCTCCCTCTCTCCATCGCCCCTCACACTCCTTCTCTCCATTACCCTCTCACACACCCTCTCTCCATCGCCCTCTCACACTCCCTCTCTCCATTGCCCTCTCACACTCCCTCTCTGTATTGCTCTCTCACACTCCCTCTATCCATCGGCCTTTCACGCTCCCTCTCTCCATTGCCCTCTCACACTCCCTTTCTCCATTGCCCTCTCACACTCCCTCTCTCCATCACCCTCTCACACTCACTCTCTCCATCGCTCCCTCACACTCCCTCTCTCCATTAACCTCTCACAATCCATCTCCCCATCTCTCTCTCCATCGTGGTCTCACGCTCCCTCGCCCCATCACCATCTCACTCCCCCTCTCCCCATTGCTCTCTCATACTCCCTCTCTCCATTGCCCTCTCACATCCCTCTCTCCATCCCTCTCTCACACTCCCTCTCTCCATTGCCCTCTCACACTCACTCTCTCCATCGTCCTCTCGCAAGCACTCGCTCCATCGCCCTCTCACAATCACTCTCTCCATCACCCTCTCACACTTCCTCTCTCCATCACTCTCTCACACACCCTCTCTCCCTCACTCTCTCACACTCCCCCTCTCCATCACCTTCTCACAATCCCTCTCTCCATCGCTCTCACAAACACCCTCTCTCCATCATCCTCTCACACTCCCTCCCTCCATCGCTCTCTCACACTCCCTCTCTCCATCACTGTCTCACACTCCCTCTCTCCATCGCTCTCTCACACTCCCTCTCTCCATCACTCTCTTACACTCCTTCTCTCCATCATCCTCTCGCACTCCCTCTCTCCATCACCCTCTCACACTCCCTCTCTCCATCGCTCTCTCACACTCCCTCTCTCCATCACTCTCTCACACTCCCTCTCTCCATCGCCCTCTCACACACCCTCTCTCCATCGCTCTCACAAACTTCCTCTCTCCATCATCTTCTCACACTCCCTCTATCCATCACCCTCTCACACTCCCTCTCTCTATCACCCTCTCACACTCCCTCTCTCCATCACTCTCTCACACTTCCTCTCTCCATCGCCCACTCTCTCTCCCTCCCTCCATCGCCCCTCACACTACTTCCCTCCATCACCCTCTCACACTCCCTCTCTCCATCGTCCTCTCACATTCGCTCCCTCCATCGCACTCTCACACTCCCTCTCTCCATCGTCCTCTCGCAATCACTCTCTCCATCGCCCTCTCACAATCCCTCTCTCCATCACCCTCTCACACTTCCTCTCTCCATCACCCTCTCACACTCACTCTCTCCCTCACTCTCTCACACTCCCCCTCTCGATCACCTTCTCACACTCCCTCTCGCCATCGCCCTCTCACACTCCCTCTCTCCATCGTCCTCTCTCAATCACTCTCTCCATCGCCCTCTCTCAATCACTCTCTCCATCACCCTCTCACACTCCCTCTCTCCATCGTTCTCTCTCAATCACTCTCTCCATCGCCCTCTCTCAATTACTCTCTCCGTCACCCTCTCACACTCCCTCTCTCCATCGCCCTCTCACACTCCCTCTCTCCATCGGTCTCACAAACTACCTCTCTCCATCATCATCTCACACTCCCTCTCTCCATCACCCTCTCACACTCACTCTCTCCATCACCCTCTCATACTCCCTCTCTCCATCGCTCACTCACACTCCCTCTCTCCATCACTCTTTCACACTTCCTCTCTTCATCGCTCTCTTTCTCTCCCTCTCTCCATCGCCCCTCACACTCCTTCTCTCCATTACCCTCTCACAATCCCTCTCTCCATCGCCCTCTCACACTTCCTCTCTCCATCGCCCCCTCACATTCCCTCTCTCCATGGCCCTCTCACACTCCCTCTCTGTATTGCTCTCTCACACTCCCTCTCTCCATCGGCCTCTCACGCTCCCTCTCTCCATCGCCCTCTCACACTCCCTCTCTCCATCGCTCTCACAAACTGCCTATCTCCATCATCATCTCACACTCCCTCTCTCCATCACCCTCTCACAGTCCCTCTCTCCATCACCCTCTCATACTCCCTCTCTCCATCGCTCACTCAGACTCCCTCTCTCCATCACTCTCTCACACTTCCTCTCTTCATCGCTCTCTTTCTCTCCCTCTCTCCATCGCCCCTCACACTCCTTCTCTCCATTACCCTCTCACAATCCCTCTCTCCATCGCCCTCTCACACTCCCTCTCTCCATCGCCCTCTCACACTCCCTCTCTCCATTGCCCTCTCACACTCCCTCTCTGTATTGCTCTCTCACACTCCCTCTCTCCATCGGCCTCTCACGCTCCCTCTCTCCATTGCCCTCTCATACTCCCTCTCTCCATTGCCCTCTCACACTCCCTCTCTCCATCACCCTCTCACACTCCTTCTCTCCATCGCTCCCTCACACTCCCTCTCTCCATCAACCTCTCACAATACATCTCCCCATTTCTCTCTCCATCGCGGTCTCACGCTCCCTCGCCCCATCACCCTCTCACTCCCCCTCTCCCCATTGCTCTCTCACACTCCCTCTCTCCATCGCTCTCTCACACTCCCTCTCTCCATCACTCTCTCACACTCCTTCTCTCCATCATCCTCTCACACTCCCTCTCTCCATCACCCTCTCACACTTCCTCTCTCCATCGCTCTCTCACACTCCCTCTCTCCATCACTCTCTCACACTCCCTCTCTCCATCGCCCTCTCACACTCCCTCTCTCCATCGCTCTCACAATCTCCCTCTCTCCATCATCCTCTCACACTCCCTCTCTCCATCACCCTCTCACACTCCCTCTCTCCATCAACCTCTCACACTCCCTCTCTCCATCGCTCTCTCACACTCCCTCTCACCATCACTCTCTCACACTTCCTCTCTCCATCGCCCACTCTCTCTCCCTCTCTCCATCGCCCCTCACACTCCTTCTCGCCATCACCCTCTCACACTCCCTCTCTCCATCGTCCTCTCATATTCGCTCTCTCCATCGCCCTCTCACACTCCCTCTCTCCATCGTCCTCTCGCAATCACTCTCTCCATCGCCCTCTCACAATACCTCTCTCCATCACCCTCTCACACTTCCTCTCTCCATCACCCTCTCACACTCCCTCTCTCCCTTAATCTCTCACACTCCCTCTCTCCATCACCCTCTCACACTCCCTTTCTCCATCGCCCTCTCACACTCACTCTCTCCATCGTCCTCTCTCAATCACTCTCTCCATCGCCCTCAATCAATCACTCTCTCCATCACCCTCTCACACTTCCTCTCTCCATCACCCTCTCACACTTCCTCTCTCCATCACCCTCTCACAGTCCCTCTCTCCCTCACTCTCTCTCACTCCCCTCTCCGTCACCCTCTCACACTCTCTCTCTCCATCGCTCTCACAAACTACCTCTCTCCATCATCCTCTCACACTCCCTCTCTCCATCACCCTCTCACACTCCCTCTCTCCATCACCCTCTCATACTCCCTCTCTCCATCGCTCACTCACACTCCCTCTCTCCATCACTCTTTCACACTTCCTCTCTTCATCGCTCTCTTTCTCTCCCTCTCTCCATCGCCCCTCACACTCCTTCTCTCCATTACCCTCTCACAATCCCTCTCTCCATCGCCCTCTAACACTCCCTCTCTCCATCGCCCCCTCACATTCCCTCTCTCCATGGCCCTCTCACACTCCCTCTCTGTATTGCTCTCTCACACTCCCTCTCTCCATCGGCCTCTCACGCTCCCTCTCTCCATCGCCCTCTCACACTCCCTCTCTCCATCGCTCTCACAAACTGCCTATCTCCATCATCATCTCACACTCCCTCTCTCCATCACCCTCTCACAGTCCCTCTCTCCATCACCCTCTCATACTCCCTCTCTCCATCGCTCACTCAGACTCCCTCTCTCCAACACTCTCTCACACTTCCTCTCTTCATCGCTCTCTTTCTCTCCCTCTCTCCATCGCCCCTCACACTCCTTCTCTCCATTACCCTCTCACAATCCCTCTCTCCATCGCCCTCTCACACTCCCTCTCTCCATCGCCCTCTCACACTCCCTCTCTCCATTGCCCTCTCACACTCCCTCTCTGTATTGCTCTCTCACACTCCCTCTCTCCATCGGCCTCTCATGCTCCCTCTCTCCATTGCCCTCTCATACTCCCTCTCTCCATTGCCCTCTCACACTCCCTCTCTCCATCACCCTCTCACACTCCTTCTCTCCATCGCTCCCTCACACTCCCTCTCTCCATCAACCTCTCACAATACATCTCCCCATTTCTCTCTCCATCGCGGTCTCACGCTCCCTCGCCTCATCACCCCTCTCACTCCCCCTCTCCCCATTGCTCTCTCACACTCCCTCTCTCCATCGCTCTCTCACACTCCCTCTCTCCATCACTCTCTCACACTCCTTCTCTCCATCATCCTCTCACACTCCCTCTCTCCATCACCCTCTCACACTTCCTCTCTCCATCGCTCTCTCACACTCCCTCTCTCCATCACTCTCTCACACTCCCTCTCTCCATCGCCCTCTCACACTCCCTCTCTCCATCGCTCTCACAATCTCCCTCTCTCCATCATCCTCTCACACTCCCTCTCTCCATCACCCTCTCACACTCCCTCTCTCCATCAACCTCTCACACTCCCTCTCTCCATCGCTCTCTCACACTCCCTCTCACCATCACTCTCTCACACTTCCTCTCTCCATCGCCCACTCTCTCTCCCTCTCTCCATCGCCCCTCACACTCCTTCTCGCCATCACCCTCTCACACTCCCTCTCTCCATCGTCCTCTCATATTCGCTCTCTCCATCGCCCTCTCACACTCCCTCTCTCCATCGTCCCCTCGCAATCACTCTCTCCTTTGCCCTCTCACAATACCTCTCTCCATCACCCTCTCACACTTCCTCTCTCCATCACCCTCTCACACTCCCTCTCTCCCTTAATCTCTCACACTCCCTCTCTCCATCACCCTCTCACACTCCCTTTCTCCATCGCCCTCTCACACTCACTCTCTCCATCGTCCTCTCTCAATCACTCTCTCCATCGCCCTCACTCAATCACTCTCTCCATCACCCTCTCACACTTCCTCTCTCCATCACCCTCTCACACTTCCTCTCTCCATCACCCTCTCACAGTCCCTCTCTCCCTCACTCTCTCTCACTCCCCTCTCCGTCACCCTCTCACACTCTCTCTCTCCATCGCTCTCACAAACTACCTCTCTCCATCATCCTCTCACACTCCCTCTCTCCATCACCCTCTCACACTCCCTCTCTCCATCACCCTCTCATACTCCCTCTCTCCATCGCTCACTCACACTCCCTCTCTCCATCACTCTTTCACACTTCCTCTCTTCATCGCTCTCTTTCTCTCCCTCTCTCCATCGCCCCTCACACTCCTTCTCTCCATTACCCTCTCACAATCCCTCTCTCCATCGCCCTCTCACACTCCCTCTCTCCATCGCCCTCTCACATTCCCTCTCTCCATGGCCCTCTCACACTCCCTCTCTGTATTGCTCTCTCACACTCCCTCTCTCCATCGGCCTCTCACGCTCCCTCTCTCCATCGCCCTCTCACACTCCCTCTCTCCATCGCTCTCACAAACTGCCTATCTCCATCATCATCTCACACTCCCTCTCTCCATCACCCTCTCACAGTCCCTCTCTCCATCACCCTCTCATACTCCCTCTCTCCATCGCTCACTCAGACTCCCTCTCTCCATCACTCTCTCACACTTCCTCTCTTCATCGCTCTCTTTCTCTCCCTCTCTCCATCGCCCCTCACACTCCTTCTCTCCATTACCCTCTCACAATCCCTCTCTCCATCGCCCTCTCACACTCCCTCTCTCCATTGCCCTCTCACACTCCCTCTCTGTATTGCTCTCTCACACTCCCTCTCTCCATCGGCCTCTCACGCTCCCTCTCTCCATTGCCCTCTCATACTCCCTCTCTCCATTGCCCTCTCACACTCCCTCTCTCCATCACCCTCTCACACTCCTTCTCTCCATCGCTCCCTCACACTCCCTCTCTCCATCAACCTCTCACAATACATCTCCCCATTTCTCTCTCCATCGCGGTCTCACGCTCCCTCGCCCCATCACCCTCTCACTCCCCCCCTCTCCCCATTGCTCTCTCACACTCCCTCTCTCCATCGCTCTCTCACACTCCCTCTCTCCATCACTCTCTCACACTCCTTCTCTCCATCATCCTCTCACACTCCCTCTCTCCATCACCCTCTCACACTTCCTCTCTCCATCGCTCTCTCACACTCCCTCTCTCCATCACTCTCTCACACTCCCTCTCTCCATCGCCCTCTCACACTCCCTCTCTCCATCGCTCTCACAATCTCCCTCTCTCCATCATCCTCTCACACTCCCTCTCTCCATCACCCTCTCACACTCCCTCTCTCCATCAACCTCTCACACTCCCTCTCTCCATCGCTCTCTCACACTCCCTCTCACCATCACTCTCTCACACTTCCTCTCTCCATCGCCCACTCTCTCTCCCTCTCTCCATCGCCCCTCACACTCCTTCTCGCCATCACCCTCTCACACTCCCTCTCTCCATCGTCCTCTCATATTCGCTCTCTCCATCGCCCTCTCACACTCCCTCTCTCCATCGTCCTCTCGCAATCACTCTCTCCATCGCCCTCTCACAATACCTCTCTCCATCACCCTCTCACACTTCCTCTCTCCATCACCCTCTCACACTCCCTCTCTCCCTTAATCTCTCACACTCCCTCTCTCCATCACCCTCTCACACTCCCTTTCTCCATCGCCCTCTCACACTCACTCTCTCCATCGTCCTCTCTCAATCACTCTCTCCATCGCCCTCACTCAATCACTCTCTCCATCACCCTCTCACACTTCCTCTCTCCATCACCCTCTCACACTTCCTCTCTCCATCACCCTCTCACAGTCCCTCTCTCCCTCACTCTCTCTCACTCCCCTCTCCGTCACCCTCTCACACTCTCTCTCTCCATCGCTCTCACAAACTACCTCTCTCCATCATCCTCTCACACTCCCTCTCTCCATCACCCTCTCACACTCCCTCTCTCCATCACCCTCTCATACTCCCTCTCTCCATCGCTCACTCACACTCCCTCTCTCCATCACTCTTTCACACTTCCTCTCTTCATCGCTCTCTTTCTCTCCCTCTCTCCATCGCCCCTCACACTCCTTCTCTCCATTACCCTCTCACAATCCCTCTCTCCATCGCCCTCTAACACTCCCTCTCTCCATCGCCCCCTCACATTCCCTCTCTCCATGGCCCTCTCACACTCCCTCTCTGTATTGCTCTCTCACACTCCCTCTCTCCATCGGCCTCTCACGCTCCCTCTCTCCATCGCCCTCTCACACTCCCTCTCTCCATCGCTCTCACAAACTGCCTATCTCCATCATCATCTCACACTCCCTCTCTCCATCACCCTCTCACAGTCCCTCTCTCCATCACCCTCTCATACTCCCTCTCTCCATCGCTCACTCAGACTCCCTCTCTCCAACACTCTCTCACACTTCCTCTCTTCATCGCTCTCTTTCTCTCCCTCTCTCCATCGCCCCTCACACTCCTTCTCTCCATTACCCTCTCACACACCCTCTCTCCATCGCCCACTCACACTCCCTCTCTCCATTGCCCTCTCACACTCCCTCTCTGTATTGCTCTCTCACACTCCCTCTCTCCATCGGCCTCTCACGCTCCCTCTCTCCATTGCCCTCTCACACTCCCTTTCTCCATTGCCCTCTCACACTCCCTCTCTCCATCACCCTCTCACACTCACTCTCTCCATCGCTCCCTCACACTCCCTCTCTCCATTAACCTCTCACAATCCATCTCCCCATCTCTCTCTCCATCGTGGTCTCACGCTCCCTCGCCCCATCACCATCTCACTCCCCCTCTCCCCATTGCTCTCTCATACTCCCTCTCTCCATTGCCCTCTCACATCCCTCTCTCCATCCCTCTCTCACACTCCCTCTCTCCATTGCCCTCTCACACTCACTCTCTCCATCGTCCTCTCGCAAGCACTCGCTCCATCGCCCTCTCACAATCACTCTCTCCATCACCCTCTCACACTTCCTCTCTCCATCACTCTCTCACACTCCCTCTCTCCCTCACTCTCTCACACTCCCCCTCTCCATCACCTTCTCACAATCCCTCTCTCCATCGCTCTCACAAACACCCTCTCTCCATCATCCTCTCACACTCCCTCCCTCCATCGCTCTCTCACACTCCCTCTCTCCATTGCCCTCTCACACTCCCTCTCTGTATTGCTCTCTCACACTCCCTCTCTCCATCGGCCTCTCACGCTCCCTCTCTCCATTGCCCTCTCACACTCCCTTTCTCCATTGCTCTCTCACACTCCCTCTCTCCATCACCCTCTCACACTCACTCTCTCCATCGCTCCCTCACACTCCCTCTCTCCATTAACCTCTCACAATCCATCTCCCCATCTCTCTCTCCATCGTGGTCTCACGCTCCCTCGCCCCATCACCCTCTCACTCCCCCTCTCCCCATTGCTCTCTCATACTCCCTCTCTCCATTGCCCTCTCACATCCCTCTCTCCATCCCTCTCTCACACTCCCTCTCTCCATTGCCCTCTCACACTCACTCTCTCCATCGTCCTCTCGCAAGCACTAGCTCCATCGCCCTCTCACAATCACTCTCTCCATCACCCTCTCACACTTCCTCTCTCCATCACTCTCTCACACTCCCTCTCTCCCTCACTCTCTCACACTCCCCCTCTCCATCATCCTCTCACACTCCCTCCCTCCATCGCTCTCTCACACTCCCTCTCGCCATCGCCCTCTCACACTCCCTCTCTCCATCGTCCTCTCTCAATCACTCTCTCCATCGCCCTCTCTCAATCACTCTCTCCATCACCCTCTCACACTCCCTCTCTCCATCGCTCTCTCTCAATCACTCTCTCCATCGCCCTCTCTCAATCACTCTCTCCGTCACCCTCTCACACTCCCTCTCTCCATCGCCCTCTCACACTCCCTCTCTCCATCGCTCTCACAAACTACCTCTCTCCATCATCATCTCACACTCCCTCTCTCCATCACCCTCTCACAGTCCCTCTCTCCATCACCCTCTCATACTCCCTCTCTCCATCGCTCACTCACACTCCCTCTCTCCATCACTCTCTCACACTTCCTCTCTTCATCGCTCTCTTTCTCTCCCTCTCTCCATCGCCCCTCACACTCCTTCTCTCCATTACCCTCTCACAATCCCTCTCTCCATCGCCCTCTCACACTCCCTCTCTCCATCGCCCTCTCACACTCCCTCTCTCCCTCACTCTCTCACACTCCCCCTCTCCATCACCTTCTCACAATCCCTCTCTCCATCGCTCTCACAAACACCCTCTCTCCATCACTCTCTCACACTCCTTCTCTCCATCATCCTCTCACACTCCCTCTCTCCATCACCCTCTCACACTCCCTCTCTCCATCGCTCTTTCACACTCCCTCTCTCCATCACTCTCTCACACTCCCTATCTCCATCGCCCTCTCACACTCCCTCTCTCCATCGCTCTCACAAACACCGTCTCTCCATCATCCTCTCACAATCCCTCTCTCCATCACCCTCTCACACTCCCTCTCTCCATCACCCTCTCACACTCCCTCTCTCCATCGCTCTCTCACACTCCCTCTCTCCATCACTCTCTCACACTCCTTCTCTCCATCATCCTCTCACACTCCCTCTCTCCATCACCCTCTCACACTCCCTCTCTCCATCGCTCTTTCACACTCCCTCTCTCCATCGCTCTCTCACACTCCCTCTCTTCATCACTCTCTCACACTTCCTCTCTCCATCGCCCACTCTCTCTCCCTCTCTCCATCGCACCTCACACTCCTTCTCTCCATCACCCTCTCACACTCCCTCTCTCCATCGTCCTCTCACATTCGCTCTCTCCATCGCCCTCTCACACTCCCTCTATCCATCGTCCTCTCGCAATTACTCTCTCCATCGCCATCTCACAATACCTCTCTCCATCACCCTCTCACACTTCCTCTATCCATCACCCTCTCACACTCCCTCTCTCCCTCACTCTCTCACACTCCCCCTCTCCATCACCCTCTCACACTCCCTCTCTCCATCACCCACTCACACCCCCTCTCTCCATCGTCCTCTATCAATCATTCTCTCCATCGCCCTCTCTCAATCACTCTCTCCATCACCCTCTCACACTTCCTCTCTCCATCACCCTCTCACACTCCCTCTCTCCCTCACTCTCTCTCACCCCCCCCTCCATCACCCTCTCACACTCTATATCTCCATCGCCCTCTCACACTCCCTCTCTCCATTGCCCTCTCAAACTCCTTCTCTCCAGCGCTTTCTCTCTCTCCCTCTCTGCATCGCTCTCACACTCCCTCTCTCCATCGCCCTCTCTCTCTTCCTCTCTCCATCGCTCTCTCACACTCCCTCTCTTGATCACCCTCTCACACTCCCTCTCTCCATTGCCCTCTCACACTCCCTCTCTCAATCGTCCTCTCGCAATCACTCCCTCCATCGCCCTCTCACAATCCCTCTCTCCATCACCCTCTCACTCTCCCTCTCTCCATCGCTCCCTCACACTCCCTCTCTCCATCAACCTCTCACAATCCATCTCCCCGTCTCTCTCTCACACTCTCTCTCTCCATCGCGGTCTCCAACTTCCTCACCCCATCACCTTCTCACTCACCCTCTCCCCATTGCTCTCTCATACTCCCTCTCTCCATCGCCCTCTCACAATCCCTCTCTCCATCACCCTCTCACACTCCCTCTCTCCATCGTCCTCTCGCAATCACTCTCTCCATCACCCTCTCACACTCCCCCTCTCCATCGCTCACTCACACTCCCTCTCTCCATCAACCTCTCACAATCCATCTCCTCATCTCTCTCTCCATCGCGGTCTCACACTCCCTCACCCCATCACCCTCTCACTCCCCCTCTCCCCATTGCTCTCTCATACTCCTTCTCTCCATTGCCCTCTCACATCCCTCTCTCCATCCCTCTCTCACACTCCCTCTCTCCATCGTCCTCTCACAAGCACTCTCTCCATTGCCCTCTCACAATCCCTCTCTCCATCACCCTCTCACACTTCCTCTCTCCATCAACCTCTCACACTCCCTCTCTCCCTCACTCTCTCACACTCCCCCTCTCCATCACCCTCTCAAACTCCCTCTCTCCATCGCTTTCACAAAATCCCTCTCTCCATCATCCTCTCACACGCCCTACCTCCTTCGCTCTCTCACACTGCCCCTCTCCGTCACACTCTCACACGCCCTCTCGCAATCGCTCTCTCACACTCCCTCTCTCCATCACTCTCTCACACTCCTTCTCTCCATCATCCTCTCACACTCCCTCTCTCCATCACCCTCTCACACTCCCTCTCTCCATCGCTCTCTCACACTCCCTCTCTCCATCACTGTCTCACACTCCCTCTCTCCATCGCCCTCTCACACTCCCTCTCTCCATCGCTCTCACAAACACCCTCTCTCCATCATCCTCTCACATTCCCTCTCTCCATCACCCTCTCACACTCCCTCTCTCCATCACCCTCTCACACTCCCTCTCTCCATCGCTCTCTCACACTCCCTCTCTCCATCACCCTCTCAAACTCCTTCTCTCCATCGCTTTCTCTCTCTCCCTCTCTGCATCGCTCTCACACTCCCTCTCTCCATCGCCCTCTCTCTCTTCCTCTCTCCATCACCCTCTCACACTTCCTCTCTCCATCACCCTCTCACACTCCCTCTCTCCCTCACTCTCTCTCACCCCCCCCTCCACCACCCTCTCACAGTCTATATCTCCATCGCCCTCTCACACTCCCTCTCTCCATTGCCCTCTCAAACTCCTTCTCTCCATCGCTTTCTCTCTCTCCCTCTCTGCATCGCTCTCACACTCCCTCTCTCCATCGCCCTCTCTCTCTTCCTCTCTCCATCGCTCTCTCACACTCCCTCTCTTGATCACCCTCTCACACTCCCTCTCTCCATTGCCCTCTCACACTCCCTCTCTCAATCGTCCTCTCGCAATCACTCCCTCCATCGCCCTCTCACAATCCCTCTCTCCATCACCCTCTCACTCTCCCTCTCTCCATCGCTCCCTCACACTCCCTCTCTCCATCAACCTCTCACAATCCATCTCCCCGTCTCTCTCTCACACTCTCTCTCTCCATCGCGGTCTCCAACTTCCTCACCCCATCACCTTCTCACTCACCCTCTCCCCATTGCTCTCTCATACTCCCTCTCTCCATCGCCCTCTCACAATCCCTCTCTCCATCACCCTCTCACACTCCCTCTCTCCATCGTCCTCTCGCAATCACTCTCTCCATCACCCTCTCACACTCCCTCTCTCCATCGCTCACTCACACTCCCTCTCTCCATCAACCTCTCACAATCCATCTCCTCATCTCTCTCTCCATCGCGGTCTCACACTCCCTCACCCCATCACCCTCTCACTCCCCCTCTCCCCATTGCTCTCTCATACTCCTTCTCTCCATTGCCCTCTCACATCCCTCTCTCCATCCCTCTCTCACACTCCCTCTCTCCATCGTCCTCTCACAAGCATTCTCTCCATTGCCCTCTCACAATCCCTCTCTCCATCACCCTCTCACACTTCCTCTCTCCATCAACCTCTCACACTCCCTCTCTCCCTCACTCTCTCACACTCCCCCTCTCCATCACCCTCTCAAACTCCCTCTCTCCATCGCTTTCACAAAATCCCTCTCTCCATCATCCTCTCACACGCCCTACCTCCTTCGCTCTCTCACACTGCCCCTCTCCGTCACACTCTCACACGCCCTCTCGCAATCGCTCTCTCACACTCCCTCTCTCCATCACTCTCTCACACTCCTTCTCTCCATCAACCTCTCACACTCCCTCTCTCCATCACCCTCTCACACTCCCTCTCTCCATCGCTCTCTCACACTCCCTCTCTCCATCACTGTCTCACACTCCCTCTCTCCATCGCCCTCTCACACTCCCTCTCTCCATCGCTCTCACAAACTCCCTCTCTCCATCATCCTCTCACATTCCCTCTCTCCATCACCCTCTCACACTCCCTCTCTCCATCACCCTCTCACACTCCCTCTCTCCATCGCTCTCTCACACTCCCTCTCTCCATCACCCTCTCAAACTCCTTCTCTCCATCGCTTTCTCTCTCTCCCTCTCTGCATCGCTCTCACACTCCCTCTCTCCATCGCCCTCTCTCTCTTCCTCTCTCCATCGCTCTCTCACACTCCCTCTCTTGATCACCCTCTCACACTCCCTCTCTCCATTGCCCTCTCACACTCCCTCTCTCAATCGTCCTCTCGCAATCACTCCCTCCATCGCCCTCTCACAATCCCTCTCTCCATCACCCTCTCACTCTCCCTCTCTCCATCGCTCCCTCACACTCCCTCTCTCCATCAACCTCTCACAATCCATCTCCCCGTCTCTCTCTCACACTCTCTTTCTCCATCGCGGTCTCCAACTTCCTCAACCCATCACCTTCTCACTCACCCTCTCCCTATTGCTCTCTCATACTCCCTCTCTCCATCGCCCTCTCACAATCCCTCTCTCCATCACCCTCTCACACTCCCTCTCTCCATCGTCCTCTCGCAATCACTCTCTCCATCACCCTCTCACACTCCCTCTCTCCATCGCTCACTCACACTCCCTCTCTCCATCAACCTCTCACAATCCATCTCCTCATCTCTCTCTCCATCGCGGTCTCACACTCCCTCACCCCATCACCCTCTCACTCCCCCTCTCCCCATTGCTCTCTCATACTCCTTCTCTCCATTGCCCTCTCACATCCCTCTCTCCATCCCTCTCTCAGAATCCCTCTCTCCATCGTCCTCTTACAAGCACTCTCTCCATTGCCCTCTCACAATCCCTCTCTCCATCACCCTCTCACACTTCCTCTCTCCATCAACCTCTCACACTCCCTCTCTCCCTCACTCTCTCACACTCCCCCTCTCCATCACCCTCTCAAACTCCCTCTCTCCATCGCTTTCACAAAATCCCTCTCTCCATCATCCTCTCACACGCCCTACCTCCTTCGCTCTCTCACACTGCCCCTCTCCGTCACACTCTCACACGCCCTCTCGCCATCGCTCTCTCACACTCCCTCTCTCCATCACTCTCTCACACTCCTTCTCTCCATCATCCTCTCACACTCCCTCTCTCCATCACCCTCTCACACTCCCTCTCTCCATCGCTCTCTCACACTCCCTCTCTCCATCACTGTCTCACACTCCCTCTCTCCATCGCCCTCTCACACTCCCTCTCTCCATCGCTCTCACAAACTCCCTCTCTCCATCATCCTCTCACATTCCCTCTCTCCATCACTCTCTCACACTCCTTCTCTCCATCATCCTCTCACACTCCCTCTCTCCATCACCCTCTCACACTCCCTCTCTCCATTGCCCTCTCACACTCCCTCTCTCCATCGCTCTCACAAACTCCCTCTCTGCATCATCCTCTCACATTCCCTCTCTCCATCACCCTCTCACACTCCCTGTCTCCATCACTCTCTCACACTTCCACTCAACATCGCCCACTCTCTCTCCCTCTCTCCATCGCCCATCACACTCCTTCTCTCCATCACCCTCTCACACTCCCTCTCTCCATCGTCCTCTCACATTCGCTCTCTCCATCGCCCTCTCACACTCCCTCTCTCCATCGTCCTCTCGCAATCACTCTCTCCATCGCCCTCTCACAATCCCTCTCTCCATCACCCTCTCACACTTCCTCTCTCCATCACCCTCTCACACTCCCTCTCTCCCTCACTCTCTCTCACTCCCCTCTCCATCACCCTCTCACACTCCCTCTCTCCATCGCCCTCTCACACTCCCTATCTCCATCGCTCTCACATACTCCCTCTCTCCATCATCCTCTCACACTCCCTCTCTCCATCACCCTCTCACACTCCCTCTCTCCATCACCCTCTCATACACCCTCTCTCCATCGCACTCTCACGCTCCCTCTCTCCAATGCCCTCTCACACTCACTCTCTCCATTGCCCTCTCACACTCCCTCTCTCCATCACCCTCTCACACTCCCTCTCTCCATCGCTCACTCACACTCCCTCTCTCCATCAACCTCTCACAATCCATCTCCCCATCTCTCTCTCCATCGCGGTCTCACGTTCCCTCGCCCCATCACCCTCTCACTCCCCCTCTCCCCATTGCTCTCCCATACTCCCTCTCTCCATTGCCCTCTCACATCCCTCTCTCCATCCCTCTCTCACACTCCCTCTCTCAATTGCCCTCTCACACTCCCTCTCTCCATCGTCCTCTCGCAAGCACTCTCTCCATCGCCCTCTCACAATCCCTCTCTCCATCACCCTCTCAGACTTCCTCTCCCCATCACCCTCTCACACCCCCTCTCTCCCTCACTCTCTCACACTCCCCCTCTCCATCACCCTCTCACACTCCCTCTCTCCATCGCTCTCACAAACTCCCTCTCTCCATCATCCTCTCACACTCCCTCGATCCATCACTCTCTCACACTCCCTCTCTCCATCACTCTCTCACACTCCCTCTCTCCATCGCCCTCTCACACTTCCTCTCTCCATCGCCCTGTCACACTCCCTCTCTCCATCACGCTCTCACACTCCCTCTCTCCATCACGCTCTCCCACTCCCTCTCTCCATCACTCTCTCACACTCCTTATCTCCATCAGCCTCTCACACTCCCTCTCTCCATCACTCTCTCACACTTCCTCTCTCCATCGCACAATCTCTCTCCCTCTCTCCATCGCCCCCACACTCCTTCTCTCCATCACCATCTCACAGTCCCTCTCTCCATCGTCCTCTCACATTCCCTCTCTCCATCGCCCTCTCACACTCCCTCTCTCCATCGTCCTCAAGCAATCACTCTCTCCATCGCAATCTCACAATCCCTCTCTCCATCACCCTCTCACACTTCCTCTCTCCATCACCCTCTCACACACCCTCTCTACATCTCCCTCTCACAGTCCCTCTCTCCATCGCTCTCACAAACTCCTTCTCTCCATCACCCTCTCATACTCCCTCTCTCCATCGCTCTCTCACAATCCCTCTCTCCATCACCCTCTCACACATCCTCTCTTCATCGCTCTCTTTCTCTCCCTCTCTCCATCGCCCCTCACACTCCTTCTCTCCATTACCCTCTCACACTCCCTCTCTCCATCGCCCTCTCACACTCCCTCTCTCCATCGCCCTCTCACAATCCCTCTCTCCTTCACACTCTCACACTTCCTCTCTCCATCGCCCTCTCACCCTCCCTCTCTCCATTGCCCTCTCACACTCCCTCTCTCCATCGCCCTCTCACAATCCCTCTCTCCTTCACACTCTCACACTTCCTCTCTCCATCGCCCACTCACACTCCCTCTCTCCATCGTCCTCTCTCAATCACTCTCTCCATCGCTCTCTCTCAATCCCTCTCTCCATCACCCTCTCACAATTCCTCTCTCCATCACCCTCTCACACTCCCTCTCTCCATCACTGTCTCACACTCCCTCTCTCCATCGCCCTCTCACACTCCCTCTCTCCATCGCTCTCACAAACTCCCTCTCTCCATCATCCTCTCACACTCCCTCTCTCCATCACCCTCTCACACTCCCTTTCTCCAACACCCTCTCATACACCCTCTCTCCATCGCTCACTCACACTCCCTCTCTCCTTCACTCTCTCACACTTCCTCTCTTCATCGCCCTCTTTCTCTCCCTCTCTCCATCGCCCCTCACACTCCTTCTCTCCATTACCCTCTCACACTCCCTCTCTCCATCGCCCTCTCACACTCCCTGTCTCCATCGCCCTCTCACACTCCCTCTCTTTATTGCTCTCTCACACTCCCTCTCTCCATCGCCCTCTCACACTCCCTCTCCCCATCACCCTCTCACACTCCCTCTCTCCATCGCTCCCTCACACTCCCTCTCTCCATCAACCTCTCACAATCCATCTCCCCATCTCTCTCTCCATCGCGGTCTCACACTCCCTCACCCCATCACCCTCTCACTCCCATTCTCCCCATTGCTCTCTCATACTCCCTCTCTCCATTGCCCTCTCACATCCCTCTCTCCATCCCTCTCTCACACTCCCTCTCTCCATTGCCCTCTCACACTCACTCTCTCCATCGTCCTCTCGCAAGCACTCTCTCCATTGCCCTCTCACAATGCCTCTCTCCATTTCCCTCTCACACTCCCTCTCTCCGTCGCCCTCTCACACTCCCTCTCTGTATTGCTCTCTCACACTCCCTCTCTCCATTGCCCTCTCACGATCCCTCTCTCCATTTCCCTCTCACACTCCCTCTCTCCATCACCCTCTCACACTCCCTCTCTCCATCGCTCCCTCACACTCCCTCTCTCCATCAACCTCTCACAATCCATCTCCCCATCTCTCTCTCCATCGCGGTCTCACACTCGCTCACCCCATCACCCTCTCACTCCCATTCTCCCCATTGCTCTCTCATACTCCCTCTCTCCATTGCCCTCTCACATCCCTCTCTCCATCCCTCTCTCCCACTCCCTCTCTCAGTTGCCCTCTCACACTCACACTCTCCATCGTCCTCTCGCAAGCACTCTCTCCATCGCCCTCTCACAATCCCTCTCACCATCACCCTCTCACACTTCCTCTCTCCATCACCCTCTCACACTCCGTCTCTCCCTCATTCTCTCACAATCGCCCTCTCCATCACCCTCTCACACTCCCTCTCTCCATCGCTCACACAAACTCCCTCTCTCCATCATCCTCTCACAATCCCTCGCTCCATTGCTCTCTCAAACTAACTCTCTCCATCACTCTCTCACACTCCCTCTCTCCATCACCCTCTCACAAACCCTCTCTCCATCACCCTCTCACACTCCCTCTCTCAATCGCTCTCTCACACTCCCTCTCTCCATCACTCTCTCACACTCCTTATCTCCATCATCCTCTCACACTCCCTCTCTCCATCACCCTCTCACACATCCTCTTTCCATCGCTCTCAACACTCCCTCTCTCCATCACTCTCTCACACTCCTTATCTACACCATCCTCTCACACTCCATCTCTCCATCACACTCTCACACTCCCTCCCTCCATCGCCCTCTCACACTCCCTCTCTCCATCGTCCTCTCGCAATCACTCTCTCCATCGCCCTCTCACAATCGCTCTCTCCTTCACCCTCTCACACTTCCTCTCTCCATCACCCTCTCACACTCCCTCTCTCCCTCACTCTCTCACACTCACCCTCTCCATCACACTCTCACACTCCCTCTCCCCATCGCCCTCTCACACTCCCTCTCTCCATCGTCCTCTCTCAATCACTCGCTTCATCGCGCTCTCTCAATCCGTCTCTCCATCACCCTGTCACACTTCCTCTCTCCATCACACTCTCACACTCCCTCTCTTCCTCACTCTCTCTCACTCCCCTCTCCATCACCCTCTCACACTCCCTCTCTCCATCGCTCTCACAAACTCTCTCTCTCCATCATCCTCTCACACTCCCTCTCTCCATCACACTCTCACACTCCCTCTCTCCAACACCCTTTCATACACCCTCTCTCCATCGCTCTCTCACACTCCCTCTCTCCATCAATCTCTCACACTTCCTCTCTTCATCGCTCTCTTTCTCTCCCTGTCTCCATCGCCCCTCACAATCCTTCTCTCCATTACCCTCTCACACTCCCTCTCTCCATCGCCCTCTCACACTCCCTCTCTCCATCGCCCTCTCACAATCCCTCTCTGTATTGCTCTCACACACTCCCTCTCTCCATCACCCTCTCACACTCCCTCTCTCCATCGCTCCCTCACACTCACTCTCTCCATCAACCTCTCACAATCCATCTCCCCATCTCTCTCTCCATCGCGGTCTCACACTCCCTCACCCCATCACCCTCTCACTCCCATTCTCCCCATTGCTCTCTCATACTCCCTCTCTCCATTGCCCTCTCACATCCCTCTCTCCATCCCTCTCTCACACTCCCTCTCTCCATTGCCGTCTCACACTCACTCTCTCCATCGTCCTCTCGCAAGCACACTCTCCATCGCCCTCTCACAATCCCACTCTCCATCACCCTCTCAAAATTCCTCTCTCCATCACCCTCTCACACTCCCTCTCTCCCTCACTCTCTCACACTTCCCTCTCTCATCGCCTCTCAACTCTCCTCTCTCCATCACTCTCTCACACTCCTTATCTCCATCATCCTCTCACACTCCCTCTCTCCATCACCCTCTCACACTTCCTCTCTCCATCGCCCTCTCACACTCCCTCTCTCCATCGCTCTCACAAACTCCCTCTCTCCATCATCCTCTCACACTCCCTCTCTCCATCACCCTCTCACACTCCCTCTCTCCATCACCCTCTCACACTGCCTCTCTCCATCGCTCTCTCACACTCCCTCTCTCCATCACTCTCTCACACTTCCTCTCTCCATCGCCCACTCTCTCTCCCTCTCTCCATCGCCCCTCTCACTCCTTCTCTCCATCACCCTCTCACACTCCCTCTCTCCATCGCTCTCTCACACTCCCTCTCTCCATCGCCGTCTCACACTCTCTCTCTCCATTGCCCTCTCACACTCCCTCTCTCCATCACCCTCTCACAATACCTCTCTCCATCGCCCTCTCACAATCCCTCTCTCCATCGTCCTCTCGCAATCACTCTCTCCATCGCCCTCTCACAATCCCTCTCTCCAACACCCTCTCACACTTCCTCTCTCCATCACCCTCTCACATTCCCTCTCTCCCTCACTCTCTCTCACTCCCCGTCTGCATAACCCTCTCACAGTCCCTCTCTCCATCGCTCTCACACACTCCCTCTCTTCATCATCCTCTCACACGCCCTCGCTCCATCGCTCTCTCACACTCCCTCTCTCCCTCACCCTCTCACACTTCCTCTCTCCATCGCCCTCTCACACTCCCTCTCTCCCTCACTCTCTCACATTCCCCCTCTCCATCACCCTCTCACACTCCCTCTCTCAATCGGCCTCTCACACTCCCTCTCTCCATCGTCCTCTCTCAATCACTCCCTCCATCGCCCCCTCACAATCCCTCTCTCCATCACCCTCTCACACTTCCTCTCTCCATCACCCTCTCACAATCTCTCTCTCCATCACCGTCTCACACTCCCTCTCTCCATCACCCTCTCACACTCCCTCTCTCCCTCACTCTCTCACACTCCCCCTCTGCATAACCCACTCACACTCCCTCTCTCCATCGCTCTCACAAACTCCGTCTCTCCATCATCCTCTCACCCTCCCTCGCTCCATCGCTCTCTCACACTCCCTCTCTCCATCACTCTCTCACACTCCCTCTCTCCATCGCCCTCTCACACTTCCTCTCTCCATCGCCCTGTCACACTCCCTCTCTCCATTGCCCTCTCAAACTCCCTCGCTCCATCACCGTCTCACACTCCCTCTCTCCATCACCCTCTCACACTCCCTCTCTCCATCGCTCTCTCACACTCCCGCACTCCATCACTCTCTCACACTCCTTATCTCCATCATCCTCTCACACTCCCTCTCTCAATCACTCTCTCACACTTCCTCTCTCCATTACCCACTCTCTCTCCCTCTCTCCATCGCCCCTCAAACTCCTTCTCTCCATCAGCCTCTCACACTACCTCTCTCCATCGCCCTCTCACATCCCTCTCTCCATCGTCCTCTCGCAATCACTCTCCCCATCGCCCTCTCACAATCCCTCTATCCATCACCCTCTCACACTCCCTCTCTCCATGGCCCTCTCACACTGCCTCTCTCCCTCACTCTCTCACACTCCCCCTCTCCATCACCCTCTCACACTCCCTCTCTCAATCGCCCTCTCACACTCCCTCTCTCCATCGTCCTCTCTCAATCACTCTCTGCATCGCCCTCTCACAATCCCTCTCTCCATCACCCTCTCACACTTCCTCTCTCCATCACCCTCTCACACTCCCTCTCTCCCTCACTCTCTCTCACTCCCCTCTCCATCACCCTCTCACACTCCCTCTCTCCCTCACTCTCTCACACTCCCCCTCTGCATAACCCTCTCACACTCCCTCTCTCCATCGCTCTCACAAACTCCCTCTCTCCATCATCCTCTCACACTCCCTCGCTCCATCGCTCTCTCACACTCCCTCTCTCCATCACTCTCTCACACTCCCTCTCTCCATCGCCCTCTCACACTTCCTCTCTCCATCGCCCTGTCACACTCCCTCTCTCCATTGCCCTCTCACACTCCCTCTCTCCATCACCGTCTCACACTCCTTCTCTCCATCACCCTCTCACACTCCCTCTCTCCATCGCTCTCTCACACTCCCGCTCTCCATCACTCTCTCACACTCCTTATCGCCATCATCCTCTCACACTCCCTCTCTCCATCACTCTCTCACACTTCCTCTCTCCATTACCCACTCTCTCTCCCTCTCTCCATCGCCCCTCACACTCCTTCTCTCAATCGCCCTCTCACACTCCCTCTCTCCATCGTCCTCTCTCAATCACTCTCTTCATCGCCCTCTCACAATCCCTCTCTCCATCCCACTCTCACACTTCCTCTCTCCATCACCCTCTCACACTCCCTCTCTCCCTCACTCTCTCTCACTCCCCTCTCCATCACGCTCTCACACTCCCTCTCTCCATCACTCTCTCACACTTCCTCTCTTTTCGCTCTCTTTCTCTCCCTCTCTCCATCACTCTCTCACACTTCCTCTCTCCATTACCCCACTCTCTCTCCCCTCTCTCCATCGCCCCTCACACTCCTTCTCTCAATCGCCCTCTCACACTCCCTCTCTCCATCGTCCTCTCTCAATCACTCTCTTCATAACCCTCTCACACTCCCTCTCTCCATCGCTCTCACAAACTCCGTCTCTCCATCATCCTCTCACCCTCCCTCGCTCCATCGCTCTTTCACACTCCCTCTCTCCATCACTCTCTCACACTCCCTCTCTCCATCGCCCTCTCACACTTCCTCTCTCCATCGCCCTGTCACACTCCCTCTCTCCATTGCCCTCTCAAACTCCCTCGCTCCATCACCGTCTCACACTCCCTCTCTCCATCACCCTCTCACACTCCCTCTCTCCATCGCTCTCTCACACTCCCGCTCTCCATCACTCTCTCACACTCCTTATCTCCATCATCCTCTCACACTCCCTCTCTCAATCACTCTCTCACACTTCCTCTCTCCATTACCCACTCTCTCTCCCTCTCTCCATCGCCCCTCAAACTCCTTCTCTCCATCAGCCTCTCACACTACCTCTCTCCATCGCCCTCTCACATCCCTCTCTCCATCGTCCTCTCGCAATCACTCTCCCCATCGCCCTCTCACAATCCCTCTATCCATCACCCTCTCACACTCCCTCTCTCCATGGCCCTCTCACACTGCCTCTCTCCCTCACTCTCTCACACTCCCCCTCTCCATCACCCTCTCACACTCCCTCTCTCCATCGCCCTCTCACACTCCCTCTCTCCATCGTCCTCTCTCAATCACTCTCTCCATCGCCCTCTCACAATCCCTCTCTCCATCACCCTCTCACACTTCCTCTCTCCATCACCCTCTCACACTCCCTCTCTCCCTCACTCTCTCTCACTCCCCTCTCCATCACCCTCTCACACTCCCTCTCTCCCTCACTCTCTCACACTCCCCCTCTGCATAACCCTCTCACACTCCCTCTCTCCATCGCTCTCACAAACTCCCTCTCTCCATCATCCTCTCACACTCCCTCGCTCCATCGCTCTCTCACACTCCCTCTCTCCATCACTCTCTCACACTCCCTCTCTCCATCGCCCTCTCACACTTCCTCTCTCCATCGCCCTGTCACACTCCCTCTCTCCATTGCCCTCTCACACTCCCTCTCTCCATCACCGTCTCACACTCCTTCTCTCCATCACCCTCTCACACTCCCTCTCTCCATCGCTCTCTCACACTCCCGCTCTCCATCACTCTCTCACACTCCTTATCGCCATCATCCTCTCACACTCCCTCTCTCCATCACTCTCTCACACTTCCTCTCTCCATTACCCACTCTCTCTCCCTCTCTCCATCGCCCCTCACACTCCTTCTCTCAATCGCCCTCTCACACTCCCTCTCTCCATCGTCCTCTCTCAATCACTCTCTTCATCGCCCTCTCACAATCCCTCTCTCCATCCCACTCTCACACTTCCTCTCTCCATCACCCTCTCACACTCCCTCTCTCCCTCACTCTCTCTCACTCCCCTCTCCATCACGCTCTCACACTCCCTCTCTCCATCACTCTCTCACACTTCCTCTCTTTTCGCTCTCTTTCTCTCCCTCTCTCCATCACTCTCTCACACTTCCTCTCTCCATTACCCACTCTCTCTCCCTCTCTCCATCGCCCCTCACACTCCTTCTCTCAATCGCCCTCTCACACTCCCTCTCTCCATCGTCCTCTCTCAATCACTCTCTTCATAACCCTCTCACACTCCCTCTCTCCATCGCTCTCACAAACTCCGTCTCTCCATCATCCTCTCACCCTCCCTCGCTCCATCGCTCTCTCACACTCCCTCTCTCCATCACTCTCTCACACTCCCTCTCTCCATCGCCCTCTCACACTTCCTCTCTCCATCGCCCTGTCACACTCCCTCTCTCCATTGCCCTCTCAAACTCCCTCGCTCCATCACCGTCTCACACTCCCTCTCTCCATCACCCTCTCACACTCCCTCTCTCCATCGCTCTCTCACACTCCCGCTCTCCATCACTCTCTCACACTCCTTATCTCCATCATCCTCTCACACTCCCTCTCTCAATCACTCTCTCACACTTCCTCTCTCCATTACCCACTCTCTCTCCCTCTCTCCATCGCCCCTCAAACTCCTTCTCTCCATCAGCCTCTCACACTACCTCTCTCCATCGCCCTCTCACATCCCTCTCTCCATCGTCCTCTCGCAATCACTCTCCCCATCGCCCTCTCACAATCCCTCTATCCATCACCCTCTCACACTCCCTCTCTCCATCGCCCTCTCACACTGCCTCTCTCCCTCACTCTCTCACACTCCCCCTCTCCATCACCCTCTCACACTCCCTCTCTCAATCGCCCTCTCACACTCCCTCTCTCCATCGTCCTCTCTCAATCACTCTCTGCATCGCCCTCTCACAATCCCTCTCTCCATCACCCTCTCACACTTCCTCTCTCCATCACCCTCTCACACTCCCTCTCTCCCTCACTCTCTCTCACTCCCCTCTCCATCACCCTCTCACACTCCCTCTCTCCCTCACTCTCTCACACTCCCCCTCTGCATAACCCTCTCACACTCCCTCTCTCCATCGCTCTCACAAACTCCCTCTCTCCATCATCCTCTCACACTCCCTCGCTCCATCGCTCTCTCACACTCCCTCTCTCCATCGCCCTCTCACACTTCCTCTCTCCATCGCCCTGTCACACTCCCTCTCTCCATTGCCCTCTCACACTCCCTCTCTCCATCACCGTCTCACACTCCTTCTCTCCATCACCCTCTCACACTCCCTCTCTCCATCGCTCTCTCACACTCCCGCTCTCCATCACTCTCTCACACTCCTTATCGCCATCATCCTCTCACACTCCCTCTCTCCATCACTCTCTCACACTTCCTCTCTCCATTACCCACTCTCTCTCCCTCTCTCCATCGCCCCTCACACTCCTTCTCTCAATCGCCCTCTCACACTCCCTCTCTCCATCGTCCTCTCTCAATCACTCTCTTCATCGCCCTCTCACAATCCCTCTCTCCATCCCACTCTCACACTTCCTCTCTCCATCACCCTCTCACACTCCCTCTCTCCCTCACTCTCTCTCACTCCCCTCTCCATCACGCTCTCACACTCCCTCTCTCCATCACTCTCTCACACTTCCTCTCTTTTCGCTCTCTTTCTCTCCCTCTCTCCATCGCCCCTCACACTCCTTCTCTCCATTACCCTCTCACACTCCCTCTCTCCATCGTCCTCTCACACTCCCTCTCTCCATCGCCCTCTCACACTTTCTCTCTCCATTGCTCTCTCACACTTCCTCTCTCCATCGCCCTCTCACGCTCCCTCTCTCCATTGCCCTCTCACACTCCCTCTCTCCATTGCCCTCTCACACTCCCTCTCTCCATCACCCTCTCACACTCCCTCTCTCCATTGCCCTCTCACACTCCTTCTCTCCATCGCTTTCTCTCTCTCCCTCTCTACATCGCTCACACTCCCTCTCTCCATCGCCCTCTCTCTCTTCCTCTCTCCATCGCTCTCTCACACTCCCTCTCTTGATCACCCTCTCACACTCCATCTCTCCATCTCTCTCTCACACTCCCTCTCTCCATTGTCCTCTCTCAATCACTCTCTCCATCGCCCTCTCTCAATCCCTCTCTCCATCACCCTCTCACAATTCCTCTCTCCATCAACCTCTCACACTCCCTCTCTCCCTCACTCTCTCTCACTCCCCTCTCCATCACCCTCTCACACTCCCTCTCTCCATCGCCCTCTCACAATCCCTCTCTCCATCGCTCTCACAAACTCTCTCTCTCCATCATCCTCTCACACTCCCTCTCTACATCACCCTCTCACACTCCCTTTCTCCAACACCCTCTCATACTCCCTCTCTCCATCGCTCACTCACACCCCCTCTCTCCAGCACTCTCTCACACTTCCTCTCTTCATCGCTCTCTTTCTCTCCCTCTCTCCATCGCCCCTCACACTCCTTCTCTCCATTACCCTCTCACACTCCCTCTCTCCATCGCCCTCTCACACTCCCTCTCTCCATCGCCCTCTCACACTCCCTCTCTGTATTGCTCTCTCTCACACCCTCTCTCCATCGCCCTCTCACACTCCCTCTCTCCATCGCTCCCTCACACTCCCTCTCTCCATCAACCTCTCACAATCCACTCTCCATACTCCCTCTCTCCATTGCCCTCTCACATCCCTCTCTCCATCCCTCTCTCACACTCCCTCTCTCCATTGCCCTCTCACACTCACTCTCTCCATCGTCCTCTCGCAATCACTCTCTCCATCGCCCTCTCACAATCCCTCTCTCAATCACCCTCTCACACTTCCTCTCTCCATCACCCTCTCGCACTCCCTCTCTCCCTCACTCTCTCACAATCCCCCTCTCCATCACCCTCTCACACTCCCTCTCTCCATCGCTCTCACAAACTCCCTCTCTCCATCATCCTCTCACACTTCCTCGCTCCATCGCTCTCTCACACTCCCTCTCTCCATCGCCCTCTCACACTTCCTCTCTCCATCGCCCTGTCACAATCCCTCTCTCCATTGCCCTCTCACACTCCCTCTCTCCATGACAGTCTCACACTCCCTCTCTCCATCACACTCTCACAAACCCTCGCTCCATCACCCTCTCACACTCCCTCTCTCCATTGCTCTCTCACACTCCCTCTCTCCATCACTCTCTCACACTCCTTATCTCCATCATCCTCTCCACTCCCTCTCTGTATTGCTCTCTCTCACTCCCTCTCTCCATCACCCTCTCACACTCCCTCTCTCCATCGCTCCCTCACACTCCCTCTCTCCATCAACCTCTCACAATCCACTCTCCATACTCCCTCTCTCCATTGCCCTCTCACATCCCTCTCTCCATCCCTCTCTCACACTCCCTCTCTCCATTGCCCTCTCACACTCACTCTCTCCATCGTCCTCTCGCAATCACTCTCTCCATCGCCCTCTCACAATCCCTCTCTCAATCACCCTCTCACACTTCCTCTCTCCATCACCCTCTCGCACTCCCTCTCTCCCTCACTCTCTCACAATCCCCCTCTCCATCGCCCTCTCACACTCCCTCTCTCCATCGCTCTCACAAACTCCCTCTCTCCATCATCCTCTCACACTCCCTCTCTCCATCACCCTCTCACACTCCCTCTCTCCATCACCCTCTCACACTGCCTCTCTCCATCGCTCTCTCACACTCCCTCTCTCCATCACTCTCTCACACTTCCTCTCTCCATCGCCCACTCTCTCTCCCTCTCTCCATCGCCCCTCTCACTCCTTCTCTCCATCACCCTCTCACACTCCCTCTCTCCATCGCTCTCTCACACTCCCTCTCTCCATCGCCGTCTCACACTCTCTCTCTCCATTGCCCTCTCACACTCCCTCTCTCCATCACCCTCTCACAATACCTCTCTCCATCGCCCTCTCACACTCCCTCTCTCCATCGTCCTCTCGCAATCACTCTCTCCATCGCCCTCTCACAATCCCTCTCTCCAACACCCTCTCACACTTCCTCTCTCCATCACCCTCTCACATTCCCTCTCTCCCTCACTCTCTCTCACTCCCCGTCTGCATAACCCTCTCACAGTCCCTCTCTCCATCGCTCTCACACACTCCCTCTCTTCATCATCCTCTCACACGCCCTCGCTCCATCGCTCTCTCACACTCCCTCTCTCCCTCACCCTCTCACACTTCCTCTCTCCATCGCCCTCTCACACTCCCTCTCTCCCTCACTCTCTCACATTCCCCCTCTCCATCACCCTCTCACACTCCCTCTCTCAATCGGCCTCTCACACTCCCTCTCTCCATCGTCCTCTCTCAATCACTCTCTCCATCGCCCCCTCACAATCCCTCTCTCCATCACCCTCTCACACTTCCTCTCTCCATCACCCTCTCACAATCTCTCTCTCCATCACCCTCTCACACTTCCTCTCTCCATCACCCTCTCACACTCCCTCTCTCCCTCACTCTCTCACACTCCCCCTCTGCATAACCCTCTCACACTCCCTCTCTCCATCGCTCTCACAAACTCCGTCTCTCCATCATCCTCTCACCCTCCCTCGCTCCATCGCTCTCTCACACTCCCTCTCTCCATCACTCTCTCACACTCCCTCTCTCCATCGCCCTCTCACACTTCCTCTCTCCATCGCCCTGTCACACTCCCTCTCTCCATCACCCTCTCACACTCTCTCTCTCCATCACCGTCTCACACTCCCTCTCTCCATCACCCTCTCACACTCCCTCTCTCCATCGCTCTCTCACACTCCCGCTCTCCATCACTCTCTCACACTCCTTATCTCCATCATCCTCTCACACTCCCTCTCTCAATCACTCTCTCACACTTCCTCTCTCCATTACCCACTCTCTCTCCCTCTCTCCATCGCCCCTCAAACTCCTTCTCTCCATCAGCCTCTCACACTACCTCTCTCCATCGCCCTCTCACATCCCTCTCTCCATCGTCCTCTCGCAATCACTCTCCCCATCGCCCTCTCACAATCCCTCTATCCATCACCCTCTCACACTCCCTCTCTCCATCGCCCTCTCACACTGCCTCTCTCCCTCACTCTCTCACACTCCCCCTCTCCATCACCCTCTCACACTCCCTCTCTCAATCGCCCTCTCACACTCCCTCTCTCCATCGTCCTCTCTCAATCACTCTCTGCATCGCCCTCTCACAATCCCTCTCTCCATCACCCTCTCACACTTCCTCTCTCCATCACCCTCTCACACTCCCTCTCTCCCTCACTCTCTCTCACTCCCCTCTCCATCACCCTCTCACACTCCCTCTCTCCCTCACTCTCTCACACTCCCCCTCTGCATAACCCTCTCACACTCCCTCTCTCCATCGCTCTCACAAACTCCCTCTCTCCATCATCCTCTCAAACTCCCTCGCTCCATCGCTCTCTCACACTCCCTCTCTCCATCACTCTCTCACACTCCCTCTCTCCATCGCCCTCTCACACTTCCTCTCTCCATCGCCCTGTCACACTCCCTCTCTCCATTGCCCTCTCACACTCCCTCTCTCCATCACCGTCTCACACTCCTTCTCTCCATCACCCTCTCACACTCCCTCTCTCCATCGCTCTCTCACACTCCCGCTCTCCATCACTCTCTCACACTCCTTATCGCCATCATCCTCTCACACTCCCTCTCTCCATCACTCTCTCACACTTCCTCTCTCCATTACCCACTCTCTCTCCCTCTCTCCATCGCCCCTCACACTCCTTCTCTCAATCGCCCTCTCACACTCCCTCTCTCCATCGTCCTCTCTCAATCACTCTCTTCATCGCCCTCTCACAATCCCTCTCTCCATCCCACTCTCACACTTCCTCTCTCCATCACCCTCTCACACTCCCTCTCTCCCTCACTCTCTCTCACTCCCTCTCCATCACGCTCTCACACTCCCTCTCTCCATCACTCTCTCACACTTCCTCTCTTTTCGCTCTCTTTCTCTCCCTCTCTCCATCACTCTCTCACACTTCCTCTCTCCATTACCCACTCTCTCTCCCTCTCTCCATCGCCCCTCACACTCCTTCTCTCAATCGCCCTCTCACACTCCCTCTCTCCATCGTCCTCTCTCAATCACTCTCTTCATAACCCTCTCACACTCCCTCTCTCCATCGCTCTCACAAACTCCGTCTCTCCATCATCCTCTCACCCTCCCTCGCTCCATCGCTCTCTCACACTCCCTCTCTCCATCACTCTCTCACACTCCCTCTCTCCATCGCCCTCTCACACTTCCTCTCTCCATCGCCCTGTCACACTCCCTCTCTCCATTGCCCTCTCAAACTCCCTCGCTCCATCACCGTCTCACACTCCCTCTCTCCATCACCCTCTCACACTCCCTCTCTCCATCGCTCTCTCACACTCCCGCTCTCCATCACTCTCTCACACTCCTTATCTCCATCATCCTCTCACACTCCCTCTCTCAATCACTCTCTCACACTTCCTCTCTCCATTACCCACTCTCTCTCCCTCTCTCCATCGCCCCTCAAACTCCTTCTCTCCATCAGCCTCTCACACTACCTCTCTCCATCGCCCTCTCACATCCCTCTCTCCATCGTCCTCTCGCAATCACTCTCCCCATCGCCCTCTCACAATCCCTCTATCCATCACCCTCTCACACTCCCTCTCTCCATCGCCCTCTCACACTGCCTCTCTCCCTCACTCTCTCACACTCCCCCTCTCCATCACCCTCTCACACTCCCTCTCTCAATCGCCCTCTCACACTCCCTCTCTCCATCGTCCTCTCTCAATCACTCTCTGCATCGCCCTCTCACAATCCCTCTCTCCATCACCCTCTCACACTTCCTCTCTCCATCACCCTCTCACACTCCCTCTCTCCCTCACTCTCTCTCACTCCCCTCTCCATCACCCTCTCACACTCCCTCTCTCCCTCACTCTCTCACACTCCCCCTCTGCATAACCCTCTCACACTCCCTCTCTCCATCGCTCTCACAAACTCCCTCTCTCCATCATCCTCTCACACTCCCTCGCTCCATCGCTCTCTCACACTCCCTCTCTCCATCACTCTCTCACACTCCCTCTCTCCATCGCCCTCTCACACTTCCTCTCTCCATCGCCCTGTCACACTCCCTCTCTCCATTGCCCTCTCACACTCCCTCTCTCCATCACCGTCTCACACTCCTTCTCTCCATCACCCTCTCACACTCCCTCTCTCCATCGCTCTCTCACACTCCCGCTCTCCATCACTCTCTCACACTCCTTATCGCCATCATCCTCTCACACTCCCTCTCTCCATCACTCTCTCACACTTCCTCTCTCCATTACCCACTCTCTCTCCCTCTCTCCATCGCCCCTCACACTCCTTCTCTCAATCGCCCTCTCACACTCCCTCTCTCCATCGTCCTCTCTCAATCACTCTCTTCATCGCCCTCTCACAATCCCTCTCTCCATCCCACTCTCACACTTCCTCTCTCCATCACCCTCTCACACTCCCTCTCTCCCTCACTCTCTCTCACTCCCCTCTCCATCACGCTCTCACACTCCCTCTCTCCATCACTCTCTCACACTTCCTCTCTTTTCGCTCTCTTTCTCTCCCTCTCTCCATCGCCCCTCACACTCCTTCTCTCCATTACCCTCTCACACTCCCTCTCTCCATCGTCCTCTCACACTCCCTCTCTCCATCGCCCTCTCACACTTTCTCTCTCCATTGCTCTCTCACACTTCCTCTCTCCATCGCCCTCTCACGCTCCCTCTCTCCATTGCCCTCTCACACTCCCTCTCTCCATTGCCCTCTCACACTCCCTCTCTCCATCACCCTCTCACACTCCCTCTCTCCATTGCCCTCTCACACTCCTTCTCTCCATCGCTTTCTCTCTCTCCCTCTCTACATCGCTCACACTCCCTCTCTCCATCGCCCTCTCTCTCTTCCTCTCTCCATCGCTCTCTCACACTCCCTCTCTTGATCACCCTCTCACACTCCATCTCTCCATCTCTCTCTCACACTCCCTCTCTCCATTGTCCTCTCTCAATCACTCTCTCCATCGCCCTCTCTCAATCCCTCTCTCCATCACCCTCTCACAATTCCTCTCTCCATCAACCTCTCACACTCCCTCTCTCCCTCACTCTCTCTCACTCCCCTCTCCATCACCCTCTCACACTCCCTCTCTCCATCGCCCTCTCACAATCCCTCTCTCCATCGCTCTCACAAACTCTCTCTCTCCATCATCCTCTCACACTCCCTCTCTACATCACCCTCTCACACTCCCTTTCTCCAACACCCTCTCATACTCCCTCTCTCCATCGCTCACTCACACTCCCTCTCTCCAGCACTCTCTCACACTTCCTCTCTTCATCGCTCTCTTTCTCTCCCTCTCTCCATCGCCCCTCACACTCCTTCTCTCCATTACCCTCTCACACTCCCTCTCTCCATCGCCCTCTCACACTCCCTCTCTCCATCGCCCTCTCACACTCCCTCTCTGTATTGCTCTCTCTCACACCCTCTCTCCATCGCCCTCTCACACTCCCTCTCTCCATCGCTCCCTCACACTCCCTCTCTCCATCAACCTCTCACAATCCACTCTCCATACTCCCTCTCTCCATTGCCCTCTCACATCCCTCTCTCCATCCCTCTCTCACACTCCCTCTCTCCATTGCCCTCTCACACTCACTCTCTCCATCGTCCTCTCGCAATCACTCTCTCCATCGCCCTCTCACAATCCCTCTCTCAATCACCCTCTCACACTTCCTCTCTCCATCACCCTCTCGCACTCCCTCTCTCCCTCACTCTCTCACAATCCCCCTCTCCATCA
This sequence comes from Carcharodon carcharias, assembly GCF_017639515.1. Classification (NCBI taxonomy): domain Eukaryota; kingdom Metazoa; phylum Chordata; class Chondrichthyes; order Lamniformes; family Lamnidae; genus Carcharodon; species Carcharodon carcharias. Next base: position 478,133 of record NW_024470676.1, read on the forward strand.
CCCTCTCACACTCCCTCTCTCCATCGCTCTCACAAACTCCCTCTCTCCATCATCCTCTCACACTTCCTCGCTCCATCGCTCTCTCACACTCCCTCTCTCCATCGCCCTCTCACACTTCCTCTCTCCATCGCCCTGTCACAATCCCTATCTCCATTGCCCTCTCACACTCCCTCTCTCCATGACAGTCTCACACTCCCTCTCTCCATCACACTCTCACAAACCCTCGCTCCATCACCCTCTCACACTCCCTCTCTCCATCGCTCTCTCACACTCCCTCTCTCCATCACTCTCTCACACTCCTTATCTCCATCATCCTCTCCACTCCCTCTCTGTATTGCTCTCTCTCACTCCCTCTCTCCATCACCCTCTCACACTCCCTCTCTCCATCGCTCCCTCACACTCCCTCTCTCCATCAACCTCTCACAATCCACTCTCCATACTCCCTCTCTCCATTGCCCTCTCACATCCCTCTCTCCATCCCTCTCTCACACTCCCTCTCTCCATTGCCCTCTCACACTCACTCTCTCCATCGTCCTCTCGCAATCACTCTCTCCATCGCCCTCTCACAATCCCTCTCTCAATCACCCTCTCACACTTCCTCTCTCCATCACCCTCTCGCACTCCCTCTCTCCCTCACTCTCTCACAATCCCCCTCTCCATCACCCTCTCACACTCCCTCTCTCCATCGCTCTCACAAACTCCCTCTCTCCATCATCCTCTCACACTCCCTCGCTCCATCGCTCTCTCACACTCCCTCTCTCCATCGCCCTCTCACACTTCCTCTCTCCATCGCCCTGTCACAATCCCTCTCTCCATTGCCCTCTCACACTCCCTCTCTCCATGACAGTCTCACACTCCCTCTCTCCATCACACACTCACAAACCCTCGCTCCATCACCCTCTCACACTCCCTCTCTCCATCGCTCTCTCACACTCCCTCTCTCCATCACTCTCTCACACTCCTTATCTCCATCATCCTCTCACACTCCCTCTCTCCATCACCCTCTCAAACATCCTCTCTCCATCGCTCTCAACACTCCCGCTCTCCATCACTCTCTCACACTCCTTATCTCCATCATCCTCTCACACTCCCTCTCTCCATCACACTCTCACACTCCCTCTCTCCATCGCCCTCTCACACTCCCTCTCACCATCGTCCTCTCGCAATCACTCTCTCCATCGCTCTCTCACAATCCCTCTCTCCTTCACCCTCTCACACTTCCTCTCTCCATCACCCTCTCACACTCCCTCTCTCCCTCACTCTCTCACACTCCCCCTCTCCATCACCCTCTCACACTCCCTCTCTCCATCGCCCTCTCACACTCCCTCTCTCCATCGTCCTCTCTCAATCACTCTCTCCATCGCCCTCTCTCAATCCATCTCTCCATCACCCTTTTACACTCCCTCTCTCCATCCCCCTCTCACACTCCCTCTCTCCATCGCTCTCACAACCTCCCTCTCTCCATCATCCTCTCAAACTCCCTCTCTCCATCACCCTCTCACACTCCCTCTCTCCAAAACCCTCTCATACTCCCTCTCTCCATCGCTCTCTCACACTCCCTCACTCCATCACTCTCTCACACTTCCTCTCTTCATCGCTCTCTTTCTCTCCCTCTCTCCATCGCCCCTCACACTCCTTCTCTCCATTACCCTCTCACACTCCCTCTCTCCATCGCCCTCTCACACTCCCTCTCTGTATTGCTCTCTCACACTCCCTCTCTCCATCGCCCTCTCACGCTCCCTCTCTCCATTGCCGTCTCACACTTCCTCTCTCCATTGCCCTCTCACACTCCCTCTCTCCATCACCCTCTCACACTCCCTCTCTCCCTCACTCTCTCACACTCCCCCTCTGCATAACCCTCTCACACTCCCTCTCTCCATCATTCTCACAAACTCCCTCTCTCCATCATGCTCTCACACTCCCTCGCTCCATCGCTCTCTCACACTCCCTCTCTCCATCACTCTCTCACACTCCCTCTCTCAGTCGCCCTCTCACACTTCCTCTCTCCATCGCCCTGTCACACTCCCTCTCTCCATTGCCCTCTCACACTCCCTATCTCCATCACCCTCTCACAATCCCTCTCTCCATCACCCTCTCACACTTCCTCTCTCCATCACCCTCTCACACTCCCTCTCTCCCTCACTCTCTCACACTCCCCCTCTGCATAACCCTCTCACACTCCCTCTCTCCATCGCTCTCACAAACTCCCTCTCTCCATCATGCTCTAACACTCCCTCGCTCCATCGCTCTCTCACACTGCCTTTCTCCATCACTCTCTCACACTCCCTCTCTCCATCGCCCTCTCACACTTCCTCTCTCCATCGCCCTGTCACACTCCCTCGCTCCATTGCCCTCTCACACTCCCTCTCTCCATTACCGTCTCACACTCCCTCTCTCCATCACCCTCACTCACTCCCTCTCTCCATCGCTCTCTCACACTCCCTCTCTCCATCACTCTCTCACACTCCTTATCTCGATCATCCTCTCACACTCCATCTTTCCATCACCCTCTCACACTTCCTCTCTCCATCGCTCTCCACTCTCCCTCTCTCCATCACTCTCTCACACTCCTTATCTCCATCATCCTCTCACACTCCCTCTCTCCATCACCCTCTCCCACTTCCTCTCTCCATCGCCCTCTCACACTCCATCTCTCCATCGCTCTCACAAACTCCCTCTCTCCATCATCCTCTCACACTCCCTCTCTCCATCACCCTCTCACACTCCCTCTCTCCATGACCCTCTCACACTCCCTCTCTCCATCGCTCTCTCACACTCCCTCTCTCCATCACTCTCTCACACTTCCTCTCTCCATCGCCCACTCTCTCTCCCTCTCTCCATCGCCCTCTCACACTCCCTCTCTCCATCGCCCTCTCACACTCTCTCTCTCCATTGCCCTCTCAAACTCCCTCTCTCCATCACCCTCTCACACTCCCTCTCTCCATCACCCTCTCACACTCCCTCTCTTCATCGTCCTCTCGCAATCAATCTCTCCATCGCCCTCTCACAATCCCTCTCTCCATTTCCCTCTCACACTTCCTCTCTCCATCACCCTCTCACACTCCCTCTCTCCCTCACTCTCTCACACTCCCCCTCTCCATCACCCTCTCAAACTCCCTCTCTCAATCGCCCTCTCACACTCCCTCTCTCCATCGTCCTCTCTCAATCACTCTCTCCATCGCCCTCTCACAATCCCTCTCTCCATCACCCTCTCACACTTCCTCTCTCCATCACCCTCTCACACTCCCTCTCTCCCTCACTCTCTCACACTTGCTCTCTTTTCGCTCTCTTTCTCTCCCTCTCTCCATCGCCCCTCTCACTCCTTCTCTCCATTACCCTCTCACACTCCCTCTCTCCATCGCCCTCTCACACTCCCTCTCTCCATCGCCCTCTCACACTCCCTCTCTCCATTGCTCTCTCACACTTCCTCTCTCCATCGCCCTCTCACGCCCACTCTCTCCATTGCCCTCTCACACTCCCTCTCTCCATTGCCCTCTCACACTCCCTCTCTCCATCACCCTCTCACACTCCCTCTCTCCATTGCCCTCTCACACTCCTTCTCTCCATCGATTTCTCTCTCTCCCTCTCTACATCGCTCTCACACTCCCTCTCTCCATCGCCCTCTCTCTCTTCCTCTCTCCATCGCTCTCTCACACTCCCTCTCTTGATCACCCTCTCACACTCCATCTCTCTATTGCCCTCGCACACTCCCTCTCTCAATCGTCCTCTCGCAAGCACTCTCTCCATCGCCCTCTCACAATCCCTCTCTCCATCACCCTCTCACACTTCCTCTCTCCATCACCCTCTCACATTCCCTCTCTCCCTCACCCTCTCACACTCCCCCTCTCCATCACCCTCTCACACTCCCTCTCTCCATCGCTCTCACAAACTCGCTCTCTCCATCATCCTCTCACACTCCCTCCCTCCATCGCTCTCTCTCACTCCGTCTCTCCATCACTCTCTCACACTCCCTCTCTCCATCACTCTCTCACACTCCCTCTCTCCATCACTCTCCACAATCCTTCTCTCCATCATCCTCTCACACTCCCTCTCTCCATCACCCTCTCACAATCCCTCTCTCCATCGCTCTCTCACACTCCCTCTCTCCATCACTCTCTCACACTCCCTCTCTCCATCGCCCTCTCAAACTACCTCTCTCTTCGCTCTCACAAACTCCCTCTCTCCATCATCCTCTCACACTCCCTCTCTCCATCACCCTCCCACACTCCCTCTCTCCATCACCCTCTCACACTCCCTCTCTCCCTCATCTCTCACACTCCCCCTCTGCATAACCCTCTCACACTCCCTCTCTCCATCGCTCTCACAAACTCCCTCTCTCCATCATCCTCTCACACTCCCTCGCTCCATCGCTCTCTCACACTCCCTCTCTCCATCACTCTCTCACACTCCCTCTCTCCATCGCCCTCTCACACTTCCTCTCTCCATCGCCCTGTCACACTCCCTCTCTCCATTGCCCTCTCACACTCCCTCTCTCCATGAACGCCTCACACTCTCTCTCTCCATCACCCTCTCACACTCCCTCTCTCCATCGCTCTCTCACACTCCCTCTCTCCATCACTCTCTCACACTCCTTATCTCCATCATCGTCTCACACTCCCTCTCTCCATCACCCTCTCACACATCCTCTCTCCATCGCCCTCTCACACTCCCTCTCTCCAACGCTCTCACAAACTCCCTCTCTCCATCATCCTCTCACACTCCCTCTCTCCATCACCCTCTCACACTCCCTCTCTCCATCACCCTCTCACACTCCCTCTCTCCATCGCTCTCTCACACTCCCTCTCTCCATCATTCTCTCACACTTCCTCTCTCCATCGCCCACTCTCTCTCCCTCTCTCCATCGCCCCTCACACTCCTTCTCTCCATCACCCTCTCACACTCCCTCTCTCCATCGCCCTCTCACACTCCCTCTCTCCATCGCCCTCTCACACTCTCTCTCTCCATCACCCTCTCATACTCCGTCTCTCCATCACCCTCTTACACTCCCTCTCTCCATCGCCCTCTCACACTCCCTCTCTCCATCGTCCTCTCGCAATCACTCTCTCCATCGCCCTCTCACAGTCCCTCTCTCCATCACCCTCTCACACTTCCTCTCTCCATCACCCTCTCACACTCCCTCTCTCCCTCACTCTCTCACACTCCCCCTCTCCATCACCCTCTCACACTCCCTCTCTCAAACGTCCTCTCACAATCCCTCTTTCCATCACCGTCTCACACTCCCTCTCTCCATCGCACTCTCACACTCCCTCTCTCCATCGCTCTCTCACACTCCCTCTCTCCATCACTCTCTCACACTTCCTCTCTTCATCGCTCTCTTTCTCTCCCTCTCTCCATCGCCCCTCACACTCCTTCTCTCCATTACCCTCTCACACTCCCTCTCTCCATTGCCCTCTCACACTCCCTCTCTCCATCGCCCTCTCACACTCCCTCTCTCCATTGCTCTCTCACACTTCCTCTCTCCATCGCCCTTTCACGCTCCCTCTCTCCATTGCCCTTTCACACTCCCTCTCTCCATTGCCCTCTCACTCTCCCTCTCTCCATCACCCTCTCACACTCCCTCTCTCCATTGCCCTCTCACACTCCTTCTCTCCATCGCCCTCTCTCTCTTCCTCTCTCCATCGCTCTCTCATACTCCCTCTCTTGATCACCCTCTCACACTCCATCTCTCCATCGCTCCCTCACACTCCCTCTCTTGATCACCGTCTCAGACTCCATCTCTCTATTGCCCTCTCACACTCCCTCTCTCAATCGTCCTCTCGCAAGCACTCTCTCCATCGCCCTCTCACAATCCCTCTCTCCATCACCGTCTCACACTTCCTCTCTCCATCACCCTCTCACACTCCCTCTCTCCCTCACTCTCCCACACTCCCCCTCTCCATCACCCTCTCACACTCCCTCTCTCCATCGCTCTCACAAACTCCCTCTCTCCATCATCCTCTCACACTCCTTCTCTCCATCATCCTCTCACACTCCCTCTCTCCATCACCCTCTCACACTCCCTCTCTCCATCGCTCTCTCACACTCCCTCTCTCCATCACTCTCTCACACTCCCTCTCTCCATCGCCCTCTCACACTCCCTCTCTCCATCGCTCTCACAAACTCCCTCTCTCCATCATCCTCTCACACTCCCTCTCTCCATCACCCTCTCTCACTCCCCTCTCCATCACCCTCTCACTCTCCCTCTCTCCATCGCCCTCTCACAATCCCTCTCTCCATCACCCTCTCACACTTCCTCTCTCCATCACCCTCTCACACTCCCTCTCTCCCTCACTCTCTCACACTCCCCCTCTCCATCATCCTCTTACACTCCCTCCCTCCATCGCTCTCTCACACTCCCTCTCTCCATCACTCTCTCACACTCCCTCTCTGCATCGCTCTCTCACACTCCCTCTCTCCATCACTCTCTCACACTCCTTCTCTCCATCATCCTCTCACACTCCCTCTCTCCATCACCCTCTCACACTCCCTCTCTCCATCGCTCTCTCACACTCCCTCTTTCCATCACTCTCTCACACTTCCTCTCTCCATCGCCCACTCTCTCTCCCTCTCTCCATCGCCCCTCACACTCCTTCTCTCCATCACCCTCTCACACTCCCTCTCTCCATCGCCCTCTCACACTCCCTCTCTCCATCGCCCTCTCACAATCCCTCTCTCCATCACCCTCTCACACTTCCTCTCTCCATCACCCTCTCACACTCCCTCTCTCCCTCACTCTCTCACACTCCCCCTCTCCATCACCCTCTCTCACTCCCTCTCTCCAACGCCCTCTCACACTCCCTCTCTCCATCGTACTCTCTCAACCACTCTCTCCATCGCCCTCTCACACTTCCTCTCTCCATCACCCTCTCACACTCCATCTCTCCCTCACTCTCTCTCACTCCCCTCTCCATCACCCTCTCACTCTCCCTCTCTCCATCGCCCTCTCACACTCCCTCTCTCCATCGCTCTCACAAGCTCCCTCTCTCCATCGTTCTCTCACACTCCCTCTCTCCATCACCCTCTCACACTCCCTCTCTCCATCACCCTCTCATACTCCCTCTCTCCATCGCCCTCTCGCACTCCCTCTCTCCATCGCTCTCACAAACTCGCTCTCTCCATCATCCTCTCACACTCCCTCTCTCCATCACTCTCTCACACTCCCTCTCTTCATCGCTCTCTTTCTCTCCCTCTCTCCATCGCCCCTCACACTCCTTCTCTCCATTACCCTCTCACACTCCCTCTCTCCATCGCCCTCTCACACTCCCTCTCTCCATCGCCCTCTCACACTCCCTCTCGCCATTGCTCTCTCACACTCCCCCTCTCCATCACCCTCTCACACTCCCTCTCTCAATCGCCCTCTCACAATCCCTCTTTCCATCACCTTCTCACACTTCCTCTCTCCATCACCCTCTCACACTCCCTCTCTCCCTCACTCTCTCACACTCCTTCTCTCCATCATCCTCTCACACTCCCTCTCTCCATCGCCCTCTCACACTCCCTCTCTCCATTGCCCTCTCTTCATTGCCCTCTCACACTCCCTCTCTCCATCACCCTCTCACACTCCCTCTCTCCATTGCACTCTCACACTCCTTCTCTCCATCGCTTTCTCTCTCTCCCTCTCTCCGTCGCTCTCACACTCCCTCTCTCCATCACCCTCTCTCTCTTCCTCTCTCCATCACTCTCTCACACTCCCTCTCTTGATCGCCCTCTCACACTCCGTTTCTCCATCACCCTCTCACACTCCCTCTCTCTGTCTCTCTCTCACATTCCCTCTCTCCATCACCCTCTCACACTGCCTCTCTCCGTCGCCCTCTCACATTTCCTCTCTCCATCGTCCTCTCACACTGCCTCTCTCCATCACCCTCTCATACTCCCTCTCTCCATCCCTCTCTCACTCTCCCTCACTCCATCGCCCTCTCACTCCCTCTCTCCATCACCCTCTCACACTCCCTCTCTCCTTCACTCTCTCACACTCCCTCTCTCCATCACTCTCTCACACTCCCTTTCTCCATCTCCCTCTCACACTCCTTCTCTCCATCAACCTCTCACACTCCCTCTTTCCATCACCCTCTCACACTCCATCTCTCCATCGCCCTCTCACACTCCCTCACTCCATCGCTTTCTCACACTCCCTCTCTCCATCACCCTCTCATACTCCCTCTCTCTGTTGCCCTCTCGCACTCTCTCTCTCCGTCACACTCCCTCTTGCTGTCTCGCTATCTCTCTCACACACCCTTGCCCCCTCCGTCTCTCTCTCTCTCTCTCACACTCCCTGTCACTATCTCTCTCTTTCACTCACACACTCCCTCTCTTCCTCTCTCACTCCCTCTGTTTCTTCATGTGCCTGTTTTAACTGCCTCTCACTCTGTCACAGTCACTCTCTCATGTCTGTCTGTCTCTATCTCTCTCAGGGAGTGAATGTTTGTGGATGTGGTTGCCAATCAACCGAGGCTGCTTTGTCCTGGATGGTGTCGAGCTTCTTGAGTGTTGTGGGAGCTGCACTCATCCAGGCAAGTGGAGAGTATTCCATCACACTCCTGACTTGTGACTTGTAGATGGTTGACAGGCTGTGGGGAGTCAGGAGGTGAGTTACTCACTGCAGGATTCCCAGCCTCTGACCTGCTCTTGTAGCCACAGTATTTATATGGCTCGTCCAGTTCAGTTTCTGGTCAGTGGTAACCCCCAGGATGTTGGTATTGGTGGATTCAGTGATTGTAATGCCATTGAATGTCAAAGGTGATGCCAGTCATTAAAGATTGCAATTAGCATTGAGGGAGTGCTGCACTGTTGGAGGGTCAGGACTGAGGGAGTGCTGCACTGTCGGAGGGTCAGTACTGAGGGAGTGCTGCACTGTCATAGGGTTAGTGCTGAGGGAGCGCTGTACTGTCGGAAGGGACTGTCTTTTGGATAAGATGTCAAACCGAGGTCAGTCTGTCCTTTCTTTTGTGTCTAAAAGCCCCTTGGTCATGATTTTTAAGAAAGAGGAGTGGTGAAGGTCTCACTGAGTATAACGTTGATGCCTGATTGAATGTCACAAGATGACATAAGAGAAGATCTGGTCAAGTTAAAATGCTCGCTGATGGTTTGGCAAGTTCCATATATATCATAACATTATCTTGTTCCCTGGTACTTGCTCCACGATAACACCTCCACCAGTCAGAGCCGACTTGCAAACCAATCAGCATCCTTTTCTTCAGTGGCATAAATTGTTGTGAGAGTTTGAAATTTGGCATTCTTGTGTTTGTCCTGATGGGCACAAGGCAATAATCTTCAACAACATGTTTCTCTTCACAGTGATGGTCAAACTCTGCATTGCCAAGTGACAATTTATTAATTAATTAAATTTAACTTCCACCAACTGCCAGTGTAGGTTTTGAGCCTGTCCCCGGTCAACCTATGTGCCCTAGGCATTCGCCAGGATTACTGGTCTAGTGACAAATCAGCACTCCAGCATTCCCCCAATCATTACCAATGACAGTGTCAAACTCGGAGCACTTTTTTTTTCTTCATTCACGGGATGTAGGCATTGCTGGCTGGGCCAACGTTTATTTCCCATCCCTAATTGCCCCTTGAGAAGGTGGTGGTGAGCTGCCTTCTTGAATCGCTGCAGTCCCTGTGGTGTAGGTACACCCACCATGCTGTTAGGGAGGGCGTTCCAGGATTTTGACCCAGCGACAGTGAAGGAACGGCCGATATATTTCCAAGTGAGGGTGGTGAGTTACTTGGAGGGGAACTTCCAGGTGGTGGTGTTCCCCATGTGTCTGCTGCCCTTGTCCTTCTAGATGGTAGTGGTCGTGGGTTTGGAAGGTGCTGCCTAAGGAGCCTTGGTGAATTCCTGCAGTGCATCTTGTAGATGGTACACACACTGCTGCTAATGTGTGTCGGTGGTGGAGGGAGTGAATGTTTGTGGATGTGGTGCAGGTCGAGCGGGGCTGCTTTGTCCTGGATGGTGTTGAGCTTCTTGAGTGTTGTGGGAGCTGCACTCATCCAGGCAAGTGGGGAGTATTCCATCGCACTCCTGACTTGTGCCTTGTAGATGGTGGACAGGCTTTGGGGAGTCAGGAGGTGAGTTACTCACCGCAGGATTCCCAGCCTCTGACCTGCTCTTGTAGCCACAGTATTTATATGGCTAGTCCAGTTCAGTTTCTGGTCAATGGTAACCCCCAGGGTGTTGATAGTGGGGGATTCAGTGATGTTAATGCCATTGAATGTCAAGGGGTGATGGTTGGATTCTTTCTTGTTGGAGATGGTCATTGTCTGATGCTTGTGTGGCGTGAATGTTACTTGCCACTTGCTTTCACATCATCCATTAGGTATCTGTAAGAGTGTGATCACAGATAGCGCAGAGAATGAGACATTTAGTTTACTGTGGCTGTGTAAAGAGTTACCTGAATAATCCAGGCAGGAGACACCCATGGCAGAACCTGCCTGCTCCCTCCCGACTCATTCGATGGAACAGAAACCCGCTGCTGAGTGTTGGGAAAGGATTAGACATCCAGTCCCCGCTTTCCCAGTTGCTGAACAATACCGGAGTTACGGAGTGGGAATCGGCTACAAGGAGGTATCAGGAACTGTCACTGAAACGTGTTCAACATGTTCGAGCTATCAAAACAAAAAAAACTACGAGGCTCGAAGGGCAGGTAATAGAAACGGAAAATGCCGGAAAATCTCAGCAGGTCTGGCAGCATCGGCAGAGAGAGAAATACAGAGTTAACGTTTCGAGTCCGTATGACTGTTCAGAACTGGGCAATAGATGCTTTTAGTTGGAGGTGAAGTCGAGGTATAGTCTCAGCTAATAAAGTCTCTGTCTCTCATTCTGTCTCGCTCTCTCTCTTTCTCTGTCTCTTTCTCACTCTGTCTCTCTCCTCCCCCCGCCACTCCCCCCGTCTCTCTTTCTCACTCTTTGTCTCTCTCCCCCTCTGTCTCTGTTTCTCACTCTTGGTCTCTCACTCTCGGTCTCAGTACCTCTACTTCTCTCTCGTTCTCTTTCTCTCTCCATCTCAGTCTGTCTGTCTGTGTCCATCTCTGCCTCTCAGTCTCTCTACCTCTCTCCATCTCCCTCTCTCTGCCTCCCTCCCTCTGTCTCTCTGCCTCCCTCCCTCCCTTTCCCCCTCCCTCCCTCTCTCTGCCTCCCTCCCTCCCTCTCTCTTTGCCTCCCTCCCTCCCTCTCTCTGCCTCCCTCCCTCTCTCACTTCCTCCCTCCCTCCCTCTCTCTGCCTCCCTCCCTCTCTCGGCCTCCCTCCCTCCCTCCCTCTCTCTGCCTCCCTCCCTCCCTCCCTCTCTCTGCCTCCCACCTTCTCCCTCTCTCTCTCTGTCTATCTCTTTTTCTTTCAGTCTCTGCCTCTCCATTGCTCTGTCAGTCTCTCTCAACTTTTCTTTCTCTCTGAGCCTCCTTGTCTCTCAGGCCTAGTGTTGCCAACTGAGATGAAATGTATTCCTGGAGGTTTCATCACATGAGTTGCCCCCATGCTCCAGCCAACATGTCCACTCTTGTCACTCCCTGCCTTCCAACACCAATTGAAACGCCAGAATCACTCGTTACCTGATTGGATGATGCCTGACTGTCATATCTGCCATATTCAAATGTTTTATATCTGGTAAAGAGATAAATTTGAAGAAAATTACAAAAGACAAAGCTCAATCTTTTTGAATGTCCTGATGATTTTTCCCCAGCGGATTATTTACTCTTTGATGGGATGTGGGTGTCACTGGCCAGGCCAGTATTTGTTGCCCATCCCTAATTGCCCTCGAACTGGGTGTCAAGCTCGGCCATTTCAGGGGGGCAGTTAAGAATCAACCACATCGCTGTGGGGTCTGCAGTCACGTCTAGGCCAGACCAGGGTAAGAAGGGCAAATTTCCCTCCCTAAAGGGTGTTAGTGATATCGCTGGGGTTTTTATCACAATCGATGATAGTTTCAGGGTCACTATCGCTGAGACTGGCTTTGAATTCCAGATTTTACTCACTGAATTTAAATTTCACCAGCTGCCCAGGTGGGATTTGAACCTGTGTCCCCGGGGCATTGGCCTGGGCCTCTGCGTAATGGTCAAGGCCTGGGGGGTGGGGGGCACACAGGTTCAAAGCCCAGCACGGCAGCAGGGTTGCACACAGCAGAGCGCTGGAGATTGACCTGCAACACCCTGGAGACTCCTGCCCAGTCCTGGAGCAGTTGGCAAGGCGAGCTGCAAGCATTCCGCAGGGAGCGTTCCCTCAGGGACACCCTGGTCCACTCCTCCATCACCCCCTACACCTCAACCCCCTCCCACAGCATCTTCCTATCCAACCGCAGAAGGTGCAATACCTGCCCCTTTACTTCCCCTCCCCTCACCGTCCAAGGGCCCAAACACTCCTTTCAAGTGAAGCAACATTTCACTTGCATTTCCCCCAATTTAGTCTACTGCATTCGTTGCTCCCAATGCGGTTTCCTCTACATTGGAGAGACCAAACATAAACTGGGCGACGGCTTTGCAGAACATCTGCGGTCTGTCCGCAAGCATTTCCCAGACCTCCCTGTCACTTGCCATTTCAACACCCTACCCTGCTCTGATGCCCACATGTCTGTCCTTGGCTTGCTGCATTTTTCCAGTGAAGCTCAACGCAAACTGGAGGAACAGCACCTCATCTTCCGACCAGGCACTTTACAGCCTTCTGGACTGAATATTGAGTTCAACAGATCATGAACTCTCTCCTCCATCCCCACCCGCTTTCCGATCCCCCCCTTTTTTCGAATAATTTATATACATTTTTCTTTTCCCACCTATTTCCATTATTTTTAAATGTATTTCCATCCATTGTTTTATCTCTACCTTTTAGCCTATTTCGATTCCTTCACCCCACCCCCACTAGGGCTATCTGTACCTTGCTTGTCCTGCTTTCTACCCTTAATTAGCACATTCCTTAGATAATATCACCACCTTCAACACCTCTTTGTCCTTTTGTCTATGACATCTTTTGGTTATCTCCACATATCACTGACTCTCTATCCAGCTCTTTTTGTACCTCCCCCACCCAAACCAGCTGAGATTTCACATCTTTTCTATTTTTACTTAGTTCTGATGAAGAGTCATACGGACTCGAAACGTTAACTGTTTTCCTCTCCGCAGATGCTGTCAGACGTGCTAAGTTTTCCCAGCTATTTTTATTTTTATTTTTGTTTTAGATTTCCAGCATCTGCAGTTTTTTTGCTTTTATCTTTATGCAAGGTAGAGGTGGTTGGAGGAGTTTGATGGGGGGTGGGGGGGGTGTGGGGAAGGCGGAAGGGGCAGGGAACGTTTGTCTAGTTGCGCGGCGCTCCAGCCGGACGGCCCAGGGACGGCGCAGCGCTGCCCCTCAGTGAAAGGGGAGGGGTGGGGAAGCTGCGGGGCGGAAGTAGGGTCAAGGGGCCGGCCGGAAGCGTGCGCTGCTTATTCGGATCCGCAGAGAGGGGAAGGCAGCTGGGAAGAAGGAAGATGGCGCCGATGCGGCTGCTGGTCGGGGTGAAGCGGGTGATCGACTACGCGGTGAAGGTGAGGCGGGGGAGGGAGGCATTAAACCCACATTAAACCCTCCTGTGTCCCCCCCTCCAGGAATAACAGGTTTGATCCCAAAGGAAAACCTGGTGGGGGAAGAGGAGCAGCCCTGATCCCCCCTCGACAGAGCAGCACTTCCTTTGTACTGACCCTCTGACAGTGCAGCACTTCCATCAGTACTGACCCTCTGACAGTGCAGCACTCCCTCAGTACTGACCCTCTGACAGTGCAGCACTTCCATCAGGACTGACCCTCTGACAGAGCAGCACTCCCTCAGTACTGACCCTCTGACAGTGCAGCACTCCCTCTGTACTGACCCTCTGACAGTGCAGCACTTCCATCAGGACTGACCCTCTGACAGAGCAGCACTCCCTCAGTATTGACCCTCCGACAGTGCAGCACTCCCTCAGTACTGACCCTCTGACAGAGCAGCACTCCCTCAGCACTGACCCTCCGACAGTACAGCACTCCCTCAGTACTGACCCTCCGACAGTGCAGCACTCCCTCAGTACTGACCCTCTGACAGTGCAGCACTCCCTCAGTACTGACCCTCTGACAGTGCAGCATTCCTTCAGTACTGACCCTCTGACAGTGCAGCACTCCCTCAGCACTGACCCTCCGACAGTACAGCACTCCCTCAGTACTGACCCTCCGACAGTGCAGCACTCCCTCAGTACTGACCCTCTGACAGTGCAGCACTCCCTCAGTACTGACCGTCTGACAGTGCAGCACTCCCTCAGCACTGACCCTCCGACAGTACAGCACTCCCTCAGTACTGACCCTCTGACAGTGCAGCACTCCCTCAGTACTGACCCTCCGACAGGACAGCACTCCCTCAGCACTGACCCTCTGACAGTGCAGCACTCCCTCAGTGCTGACCCTCTGACAGTGCAGCACTCCCTCAGTGCTGACCCTCTGACAGTGCAGCACTCCCTCAGTGCTGACCCTCTGACAGTGCAGCACTCCCTCAGTGCTGACCCTCTGACAGTGCAGCACTCCCTCAGGACTGACCCTCTGACAGTACAGCACTCCCTCAGCACTGACCCTCCGACAGGACAGCACAGCATGCCCTCAGTTTCGGAAGTATTGGACTGCTTTACAGGCTTTGAGTGTCTCAGGACCCTCTGTAATGGTGATTTTAGCAGTGTATCTCTCCCTCTCTCCCTCTGTGCAGATTAGGGTGAAGCCAGATCGCACTGGGGTTGTGACAGACGGAGTGAAGCATTCCATGAACCCTTTCTGTGAGATTGCAGTGGAGGAAGCCGTACGTCTAAAGGAGAAGAAACATGCCAATGAGGTGGTGGTGGTTAGCTGTGGCCCACAACAGTGCCAGGTAATATTCTAAATTCCCAGCACTGAGCCATGCCATTCGGCCCATCTGCTCCATGCTGGTGTTTCTGCTCCACACGAGCCTCCTCCCACCCCCTCTTCATCTCACCCCATCCCCATATCCTTCTATTCCTCTCTCCCTCATGTGTTTATCCAGCTTCCCCATTAAACACATCGACACTATTCACCTCGACCACTCCCTGTGGGAGCGAGTTCCACATTCTCCCCTCTCTCTGGGTAAAAAGGTTTCTCCTGAATTCCCCATTGGGTTTATTAGTGACGATCTTATCTCGATGGTCCCTAGTTCTCTGCTCATCCATAAGTGGAAACATCTTCGCTACGTCTACCCTATCGAAACCCTTTCATCATTTTCAAGATCTCGATCAGGTCACCCCCTCAGCCTTCTCTTTTCTAGAGAAAGAGCCCCAGCTTGTTCAGTCTGTCCTGTTGGTTATAACCGCTCAGTTCTGGGAGCGTCCTTTGCACCTTCTCCTGTACCCTGTGAAAGGTCAGCAAGACTGTAACAGGCCTCTGCTACTTTGTGGAGGTTGACAGGATTTACAGTGACCTTCAGAGGACAGTTAATCTTCCAAGTGCTTTGCTTGGTATTGAGAGCAGCACCAGGAGGCCCTGTTCAGCCTCTTCCTGACAGTTGAGAGCACAGTCCCATTTCTCGCCAATTTGGTTAACGAACTGGCAACGCCTCCTTGTTTCCAAATCCCTCCTCATGCCCCTCCCTATCTTTTTAAACTCCTCCAGCACCTACAACCCTCCCTATCTCTGTAACCCCCTACAACCCTCCCTATCTCTGTAACCTCCTCCAGCCCCTACAGCTCTCCCTATCTCTGTAACCTGATCCAGCCGCTACAACCCTCTCTATCTCTGTAACCCCCTCTTACCCCTACAACCCTGCCTATCTCTGTAACCTCCTCCAGCCCCTACACCCTTCCCTATCTCTGTAACCCCCTCTTGCCCCTACAACCCTCCCTATCTCTGTAACCTGCTCCAGCCGCTACAACCCTCCCTATCTCTGTAACCCCCTCTTGCCCCTACAACCCTCCCTATCTCTGTAACCTCCTCCAGCCCCTACACCCCTCCCTATCTCTGTAACCTCCTCCAGCCCCTACATCCCTCTCTATCTCTGTAACCTCCTCCAGCCCCTACACCCCTCTCTATCTCTGTAGCCTCCTCCAGCCCCTACAACCCTCCCTATCGCTGTAACCTCCTCCAGCCCCTTCACACCTCCCTATCCCTGTAACCTCCTCCAGCCCCTACAATCCTCCGAGATCTCTGCGTTCCTCCAATTCTGGCCTCTTGACCATCCCCTGATTCCCATCGCTCCCCCATTGGCGGCCATGCCTTCAGCTGCCTGGGGGTCCTGAGCTCGGGGCGTCCTGAGCTCGGGAGCTCCCTCCCTAAACCTCTCCACCCCTCTCTTATCTCTCTCTCCTTCAGCATTAAGATGTTCCCTATAAACCGACCTCTTAGACCTGTCCCTGATATCCCCCTAAGAGGCTCGGGGTTAAATTCTGTCTGGGTTAAAGTTGCTGTGCAGCAACTTGGAGATGTTTAGCTATATTAAAGGCTCGATGTAAATGCAGGTTGTTTCATATCGACTGATTGAAGATGTCATGTTTTCTGCTCCATTTCAAGGTTTTCTGTCAAAATGTCCCTGAACTTATGTGTTTAGTTCATAAAGCGGACCAGTGCTGAGTTCATACAGTGATATTCCTGTATCCACCAGCCGAAACCAGTGTGTACTGTTTATAATGAGTTAATCATTCACCGTTAGTACAACAGGAGTAGCAGAGTCCTGGTCCAGGGGGCTTGGTGGGGTCAGGGGTGGTTGCTGAGGGG
This sequence comes from Carcharodon carcharias, assembly GCF_017639515.1. Classification (NCBI taxonomy): domain Eukaryota; kingdom Metazoa; phylum Chordata; class Chondrichthyes; order Lamniformes; family Lamnidae; genus Carcharodon; species Carcharodon carcharias. Next base: position 494,826 of record NW_024470676.1, read on the forward strand.
TCCAGATCAGGAATGCTGAGTTTCAGCAACCACATGCTCTCTGAGTCAAAAGGTCACGGGTTCATCACCCACTGCAGAGACTCGAGCCCCCGAATGCAGGCTGACACTTCCCCAGTGCCTGTACTGAGGGAGTGCTGCACTTTCAGAGGGTCAGTACTGAGGGAGTGCTGCACTGTCGGAGAGTCAGTACTGAGGGAGTGCTGCACTGTCAGAGGGTTAGTACTGAGGGAGTGCTGCACTGTCAGAGGGTTAGTACTGAGGGAGTGCTGCACTGTCAGAGGGTTAGTACTGAGGGAGTGCTGCACTGTCAGAGGGTTAGTACTGAGGGAGTGCTGCACTGTCAGAGGGTTAGTACTGAGGGAGTGCTGCACTGTCAGAGGGGTAGTACTGAGGGAGTGCTGCACTGTCAGAGGGTTAGTACTGAGGGAGTGCTGCACTGTCAGAGGGTTAGTACTGAGGGAGTGCTGCACTGTCGGAGGGTCAATACTGAGGGAGTGCTGCACTGTGGGAGGGGCAATACTGAGGGAGTGCTGCACTGTCGGAGGGTCTGTACTGAGGGAGCGCTGCACTGTCGGAGAGTTATTACTGAGGGAGTGCTGCACTGTCGGAAGGTCAGTACTGAGGGAGTGCTGCATTGCCTGAGGTTCAGTACTGAGGGAGTGTTGCACTGCCGGAGGGTCAGTACTGAGGGAGTGCTGCACTGTCAGAGGGTCAGTGCGGAGTGAGTGTTGCGCTGCCGGAAGGTCAGTACTGAGGGACCGCTGCACTGTCAGAGGGTCAGTACTGAGGGAGCGCTGCACTGTCAGAGGGTCAGTACTGAGGGAGTGCTGCATTGTCGGAGGGTCAGTACTGAAGGAGTGCTGCACTGTCGGAGGGTCAGTACTGAGGGAGTGCTGCACCGTCGGAGGGTCAGTACTGAGGGACTGCTGCTCTGTCATAGGGTCAGTACTGAGCGAGTGCTGCACTGTCTGAGGGTCAGTACTGAGGGAGTGCTGCACTGTTGGAAGGTCAGTGCTGAGGGAGTGCCGCACTGTGGGAGGGTCAGTACTGAGGGAGTGCTGCACTGTTGGAGGGTCAGTACTGAGGGAGTGCCGCACTGTGGGAGGGTCAGTACTGAGGGAGTGCTGCACTGTTGGAAGGTCAGTGCTGAGGGAGTGCCGCACTGTGGGAGGGTCAGTACCGAGGGAGTGCTGCACTGTCGGAGGGTCAGTACTGAGGGAGTGCTGCACTGTCAGAGGGTCAGTACTGAGGGAGTGCTGCACTGTCAGAGGGTCAGTACTGAGGGAGTGCTGCACTGTCAGAGGGTCAGTACTGAGGGAGTGCTGCACTGTCAGAGGGTCAGTACTGAGGGAGTGCTGCACTGTCAGAGGGTCAGTACTGAGGGAGTGCTGCACTCTCACCAGAGGGTCAGTACTGAGGGAGTGCTGCACTGTCAGAGGGTCAGTACTGAGGGAGTGTTGCACTGTCAGAGGGTCAGTACTGAGGGAGTGCTGCACTGTCAGAGGGTCAGTACTGAGGGAGTGCTGTATTGTCAGAGGGTCAGTACTGAGGGAGTGCTGCACTGTCAGAGGGTCAGTACTGAGGGAGTGCTGCACTGTCAGAGGGTCAGTACTGAGGGAGTGCTGCACTGTCGGAGAGTTAGTACTGAGGGAGTGCTGCACTGTCGGAGAGTCAGTACTGAGGGAATGCTGCACTGTCAGAGGGTCAGTACTGAGGGAGTGCTGCACTGTCAGAGGGTCAGTACTGAGGGAGTGCTGCACTGTCGGAGAGTCAGTACTGAGGGTTTCTGGCTGTAATGCTCAATGGCTCTGCAGTCAGCCCAGGACTTGGTTCATGAGGCTGTGTGATGTTGAAGCAAGTGATGAACAGCCTCCTCTCTCCCACAGGAAACTATCCGCACAGCCTTGGCTATGGGGGCAGACAGGGGGATCCATGTGGAGGTGACAGGGAAGGACTATGAGACCCTGGGCCCTCTGCAGGTCTCCAAGATCATGGCAGCCCTGGCCAAGAAGGAGGAGGCCGACCTGATCCTACTCGGCAAGCAGGTGAGTGGGTAATGCCCAGGATCCGGGCATCCCAGCTTCCCAGCTCCCATTATCAGCAGCTTCACATTTGAATAGCCACCATTACCACCTCTTTGTTCCCCAAATACCCCATTCGTTCACGTTTCTCAAACGAGTGTTCACCACCCCATAACCATCCAGGTCAAAGAAGTCTGCAGGACCGACAACCCATCCACCACCTTCAACGTTCACTCCCTCCACCACCGACACAAAGTGGCAGCAGTATGTGTACCATCTACAAGATGCACTGCAGTAACTCACCAAGGCTCCTTCGACTGCACCTTCCAAACCCACGACCGCTACCATCTAGAAGGACAAGGGCAGTAGACACATGGGGAACACCCACTGCCTAGAAGTTCCCCTCCAAGTCACTCACCATCCTGACTTGGAAATATATCACTGTTCCTTCACTGTCACTGGGTCAAAATCCTGGAGCTCCCTCTCTAACAGCACTGTGGGTGTACCTACACCACATGGACTGCAGGGGGTCAAGAAGGCAGCTCACCAAAACCACCGCAATGTGGGTCTGTGCTGAGGGAGCGCTGCACCATCGGAGAATCATTACCGAGGGAGTGCCGCACTGTTGGAGAGGCAGTACTGAAGGAACACTGCATGTTTAGAGGGCCATTACTGAGGGAGTGCTGCATGTTTGGAGGGCCGTTGTTGAGGGAATACTGCATGTTTGGAGAGCCATTACTGAGGGAGTGCTGCATGTTTGGAGGGCCATTACTGAGGGAGTGCTGCATGTTTGGAGGGCCATTACTGAGGGAGCGCTGCATGTTTGGAGGGCCATTACTGAGGGAGCGCTGCATATTTGGAGGGCCATTACTGAGGGAACACTGCATGTTTGGAGGGCCATTACTGAGGGAGTGCTGCATGTTTGGAGGGCCAGTACTGAGGGAACACTGCATGTTTGAAGGGCCATTACTGAGGGAGTGCAGCATGTTTGGAGGGCCATTACTGAGGGAGTGCTGCATGTTTGGAGGGCCGTTACTGAGAGAGTGCTGCATTTTTGGAGGGCCAGTACGGAGGGAGCGCTGCATGTTTGGAGGGCCAGTACTGAGGGAGCGCTGCACTGTCGGAGGGTCAGTACTGAGGGAGTGCTGCACTGTCAGAGGGTCAGTACTGAGGGAGTGCTGCACTGTCAGAGGGTCAGTACTGAGGGAGCGCTGCACTGTTGGAGTGTCAGTACTGAGGGAGCGCTGCACTGTCGGAGGGTCAGTACTGAGGGAGTGCTGCACTGTCGGAGGGTCAGTACTGAGGGAGCGCTGCACTGTCGGAGGGCAAGTACTGAGGGAGCACTGCACTGCGCAAAGTACCATCTTGCAGATGAGGTATAATCCCAGGCTCCCGTCTGCCCCCTTGGGTGGGTGTTAAAGATCCCACGGCCGCCATTTGGAAGAAGGGCAGTGGGGGGGGGGGAAGAAGGCCAGTGTGGGGGGTGGGGGGGGGTGGAGTTCTCCCTGGTGACTGACCTGAGGCCAATATTTATCCCTCCACCAATATCACTAAAAACAGATGATCTGGGTCATTATCACATGGGCTGTTTGTGGGATCTTGCTGTGCGCAGACCAGCTGCTGTATTTCCTGCATCGCAACAGCGAGCACACTTCAAAAAAAAAGCCCCCCCATTGGCTGTGAAAAGCTTTGGGACATCCTCAGGTGGGGAGAGGCGCGAGAGAAGGTTCCTTTAAAATTCTTCCTCCTCAGTTACTGCGCCCCCTTCAGGCCTATCAGTCGCTCCACTTGGCTTTTTGCTTAAATTGGTTAATTTGTTCTCTCCAGAAGAGTAATAAAATCTGGAATATAAACCCAGTCTCAGTGACGGTGGCCATGAAACTATCATCGATTGTTGTAAAAACCCATCTGGGTCACTAATGCCCCCTTTAGGGAGGGAAATCTGCCCTCCTTACCCCGGTCTGGCCTACATGTGACTCCAGACCCCACAGTGATGTGCTTGACTCTTAACTGCCCCCCTGAAAAGGCCGAGCAAGCCCCTCAGTTCAAGGGCAGTTAGGGATGGGCAACAAATGCTTTCCACGTGATGCAAGATTAAAGAAAAAGGAATCAGTGTTGTCTTGTGAAATTTGCTAAATGAGTCTTGTTCTGAGTTGCTCATTCATGAATTTGACGCTCTTTCCCCCTGGGCTGACAGGCGATCGATGGAGACTGGAATCAGACTGGACAGATGACTGCTGCCTTGCTTGACTGGCCACAGGTAATATCTCGACCCCTTCCTAGGCCTCCGTTACTTCGAGCGTAAGGAGTGTCCAATGTTGGCTGCCACTCACTGGAGTTTTCAGCACTCTCTTTCTCGCTCTCTGTCTGCCTTTCCCTTTCGCACGTTCGCTCTCTCTGGCACGCTCGCGCTCTCTCTCTCTCTCTGGCATGCTTGCGCTCTCTCTTTCTGGCACGCTCGCGCTCTCTCTTTCTGGCACGCTCGCGCTCTCTCTTTCTGGCACGCTCGCGCTCTCTCTTTCTGGCACGCTCGCGCTCTCTCTGGCACGCTCGCGCTCTCTCTCTCTGGCACGCTCGCGCTCTCTCTCTGGCACGCTCGCGCTCTCTCTCTCTCTCTCTGGCATGCTCGTGCTCTCTCTCTCTGGCACGCTCGTGCTCTCTCTCTCTGGCACGCTCGCGCTGTCTCTCTGGCACGCTCGCGCTGTCTCTCTGGCACGCTCGTGCTGTCTCTCTGGCACGCTCGTGCTGTCTCTCTGGCACGCTCGCGCTGTCTCTCTGGCACGCTCGCGCTGTCTCTCTGGCACGCTCGCGCTCTCTCTCTGGCACGCTCGCGCTCTCTCTCTGGCACGCTCGTGCTCTCTTTGCTTCTCTCACTCCCCCGCCTTTGAGTTTGAAAGTTGTGGATTTGAGACCCCTTTCCCAAGAATCAAGCACCTTAAGCCAGACCGACTTCCCCAGAATCAGTACTGAGGGAATGCGGCACTGTCAGAGGGTCAGTACTGAGGGAGTGCTGCACAGTCGGAGGGTCAGTACTGAGGGAGTGCTGCACTGTCAGAGGGTCAGTACTGAGGGAGTGCTGCATGTCAGAGGGTCAGTACTGAGGGAGTGCTGCACTGTTAGAGGGTCAGTACTGAGGGAGTGCTGCACTGTTAGAGGATCAGTACTGAGGGAGTGCTGCACTGTCAGAGGGTCAGTACTGAGGGAGTGCTGCACTGTTAGAGGGTCAGTACTGAGGGAGTGCTGCACTGTTAGAGGATCAGTACTGAGGGAGTGCTGCACTGTCAGAGGGTCAGTACTGAGGGAGTGCTGCACTGTCAGAGGGTCAGTACTGAGGGAGTGCTGCACTGTTAGAGGATCAGTACTGAGGGAGTGCTGCACTGTCAGAGGGTCAGTACTGAGGGAGTGCTGCACTGTCAGGGGGTCAGTACTGAGGGAGTGCTGCACTGTCGGAGGGTCAGTACTGAGGGAGTGCTGCACTGTCGGAGGGTCAGTACTGAGGGAGTGCTGCACTGTTCTGAGGGTCAGTACTGAGGGAGTGCTGCACTGTCAGAGGGTCAGTACTGAGGGAATGCCGCACTGTCAGAGGGTCAGTACTGAGGGAGTGCTGCACTGTCAGAGGGTCAGTACTGAGGGAGTGCTGCACTGTTCTGAGGGTCAGTACTGAGGGAGTGCTGCACTGTCAGAGGGTCAGTACTGAGGGAGTGCTGCACTGTTCTGAGGGTCAGTACTGAGGGAATGCTGCACTGTCAGAGGGTCAGTACTGAGGGAGTGCTGCACTGTCAGAGGGTCAGTACTGAGGGAGTGCTGCACTGTCGGAGGGTCAGTACTGAGGGAGTGCTGCACTGTCGGAGGGTCAGTACTGAGGGAGTGCTGCACAGTCGGAGGGTCAGTACTGAGGGAGTGCTGCACTGTCAGAGGGTCAGTACTGAGGGAGTGCTGCACTGTCAGAGGGTCAGTACTGAGGGAGTGCTGCACTGTCTTTTGGATGAGACATTAAACCGAGTCCCCCGTCTGCCCTCTCGGGCGGGTGTGAAAGATCCCACAGCCACTATTTGGAGGAAGAGCAGGGGGGAGTTCTCCCCGGTGTCCTGGGGCCAATATTTATCCCTCAACCAACATCACTAAAAACAGATGATCACATGGGCTGTTTGTGGGATCTTGCTGCGCGCTAATTGGCTGCTGCGTTTCCTACATTACCGCAGTGAGCTCACTTCAAAATAAACAGCCGTGAAGGGCTTTGGGATGTCCTGAGGTGATGGAAATCTGGAAAAACCCCCCACCACCCCCTCACCCCCCCCCGACCCCCCCACTGCTGCGGCTGGGAGAATTCACTTGGAGGTTTCAGAGCTGAGATTGATAGATTTGCGTTGGGTGAGATGGGGGTTACGATGGAGATGGAGTTAAGATTCGGATCAGTCATGGTTTAATTGAATGGCTTGAGGGGCTGAATGGGCCTCCCCTTGTTGATGAAAAGCCTGGCGCTTGGAACCAGGGCCAACAGGGAGTTGGGGGGTGGTGGGTCCTGTCCGCGGGGAGGTGGAGGGTGGTGGGGGGAGGGGGGAGGGGGTGGTGGAGGGTGGGGGGGTGGCTGAGCCGGGGTTACTGGCTCGGTTTTTATGGTGACTTGATTTCTCCCCCTTCCCCCCCCCCCCAACCCGTAGGGCACCTTTGCCTCAGAGGTGAAGGTAGAAGATAAGAACTTGACAGTGACACGTGAAGTGGATGGAGGTTTGGAGACCATCTCCCTCAAACTGCCAGCTGTTGTAACCTCTGACCTGCGGCTGAATGAGCCACGTTACGCCACCCTCCCCAACATCATGGTGAGTATCTGTGGTCCTCCGACATTATTACAGCCCCTTCCCACCCTCCCCAGCACTGAAACCTCCTCAACCCAACCGACATAGTCTGGCACTGACATCCTGGCCTCAGTGGATTGAGTCCTCCCTCCCTCCCTCCCTCGCACCCTCACCCTGTCCTCCCTCCCTCACACCCTCACCCTGTCCTCCCTCCCTCACACCCTCACCCTGCCCTCGCACCCTCACCCTGTCCTCCCTCCCTCACACCCTCACCCTGTCCTCCCTCCCTCACACCCTCATCCTGTCCTCCCTCCCTCACACCCTCACCCTGTCCTCCCTCCCTCACACCCTCACCCTGTCCTCCCTCCCTCACACCCTCACCCTGTCCTCCCTCCCTCACACCCTCACCCTGCCCTCGCACCCTCACCCTGTCCTCCCTCCCTCACACCCTCACCCTGTCCTCCCTCCCTCACACCCTCATCCTGTCCTCCCTCCCTCACACCCTCACCCTGCCCTCGCACCCTCACCCTGTCCTCCCTCCCTCACACCCTCACCCTGCCTTCGCACCCTCACCCTGTCCTCCCACCCTCGCACCCTCACCCTGCCCTCGCACCCTCACCCTGTCCTCCCTCCCTCGCACCCTCACCCTGTCCTCCCTCCCTCACACCCTCACCCTGTCCTCCCTCCCTCACACCCTCACCCTGTCCGCCCTCCCTCGCACCCTCACCCTGTCCTCCCTCCCTCCCTCCCTTGCACCCTCACCCTGTCCTCCCTCCCTCGCACCCTCACCCTGCCCTCGCACCCTCACACCCTCACCCTGCCCTCGCACCCTCACCCTGTCCTCCCTCCCTCACACCCTCACCCTGCCCTCGCACCCTCACCCTGTCCTCCCTCCCTCACACCCTCACCCTGTCCTCCCTCCCTCACACGCTCATCCTGTCCTCCCTCCCTCACACCCTCACCCTGCCCTCGCACCCTCACCCTGTCCTCCCTCCCTCACACCCTCACCCTGCCCTCGCACCCTCACCCTGTCCTCCCTCCCTCGCACCCTCACCCTGCCCTCGCACCCTCACCCTGTCCTCCCTCCCTCGCACCCTCACCCTGTCCTCCCTCCCTCACACCCTCACCCTGTCCTCCCTCCCTCACACCCTCACCCTGTCCTCCCTCCCTCACACCCTCACCCTGTCCTCCCTCCCTCACACCCTCACCCTGTCCTCCCTCCCTCGCACCCTCACCCTGTCCTCCCTCCCTCCCTCCCTCGCACCCTCACCCTGTCCTCCCTCCCTCGCACCCTCACCCTGTCCTCCCTCCCTCACACCCTCATCCTGTCCTCCCTCCCTCACACCCTCTTCCTGCCCTCGCACCCTCACCCTGTCCTCCCTCCCTCACACCCTCACCCTGTCCTCCCTCCCTCGCACCCTCACCCTGTCCTCCCTCCCTCACACCCTCACCCTGTCCTCCCTCCCTCGCACCCTCACCCTGTCCTCCCTCCCTCGCACCCTCACCCTGTCCTCCCTCCCTCGCACCCTCACCCTGTCCTACCTCCCTCACACCCTCACCCTGTCCTCCCTCCCTCACACCCTCACCCTGTCCTCCCTCCCTCGCACCCTCACACCCTCACCCTGTTCTCGCACCCTCACCCTGTCCTCCCTCCCTCGCACCCTCACCCTGTCCTCCCTCCCTCGCACCCTCACCCTGTCCTCCCTCCCTCGCACCCTCATCCTGTCCTCCCTCCCTCACACCCTCATCCTGTCCTCCCTCCCTCACACCCTCACCCTGTCCTCCCTCCCTCACACCCTCATCCTGTCCTCCCTCCCTCACACCCTCACCCTGTCCTCCCTCCCTCACACCCTCACCCTGCCCTCGCACCCTCACCCTGTCCTCCCTCCCTCACACCCTCACCCTGTCCTCCCTCCCTCGCACCCTCACCCTGTCCTCCCTCCCTCGCACCCTCACCCTGTCCTCCCTCCCTCACACCCTCACCCTGTCCTCCCTCCCTCACACCCTCACCCTGTCCTCCCTCCCTCACACCCTCACCCTGTCCTCCCTCCCTCACACCCTCACCCTGTCCTCCCTCCCTCACACTCTCACCCTGTCCTCCCTCCCTCCCTCCCTCACCCTGTCCTCCCTCCCTCCCTCCCTCGCACCCTCACCCTGTCCTTGCACCCTCACCCTGCCCTCCCTCCCTCGCACCCTCACACCCTCACCCTGCTCTCGCACCCTCACACCCTCACCCTGCTCTCGCACCCTCACACCCTCACCCTGCTCTCGCACCCTCACACCCTCACCCTGTTCTCGCACCCTCACACCCTCACCCTGCTCTCGCACCCTCACACCCTCACCCTGCTCTCGCACCCTCACACCCTCACCCTGCTCTCGCACCCTCACACCCTCACCCTGCTCTCGCACCCTCACACCCTCACCCTGCTCTCGCACCCTCACACCCTCACCCTGCTCTCGCACCCTCACACCCTCACCCTGCTCTCGCACCCTCACACCCTCACCCTGCTCTCGCACCCTCACACCCTCACCCTGCTCTCGCACCCTCACACCCTCACCCTGCTCTCGCACCCTCACACCCTCACCCTGCTCTCGCACCCTCACACCCTCACCCTGCTCTCACACCCTCACCCTGCCCTCTCTCCGTTGCCCTGCCCTCCCTCCCTCACACCCTCTTCCTGCCCTCGCACCCTCACCCTGTCCTCCCTCCCTCACACCCTCACCCTGTCCTCCCTCCCTCGCACCCTCACCCTGTCCTCCCTCCCTCACACCCTCACCCTGCCCTCGCACCCTCACCCTGTCCTCCCTCCCTCACACCCTCACCCTGTCCTCCCTCCCTCACACCCTCACCCTGCTCTCGCACCCTCACCCTGCCCTCTCTCTGTTGCCCTGCCCTCCCTCCCTCCCTCGCACCCTCACCTTGCCCTCCCTCCCTCAAGCCTTGCCCTCCCTCCCTTGCCCGCGCTCTCCCTCCTGTACAGAGGGACTGCTGCACTGTCAGAGGTACCGTCCTTTGAATGAGATGTAATACCAAGACCCTGTTTGCCCTCTTTGATTGAAGTAAATATTTGACGTGATTATTGTGGCTACAAGAGCAGGTCAGAAGCTGGGAATCCTGCAGCTAGTAACTCACCTCCTGACTCCCCACAGCCTGTCCACCATCTACAAGTCACAAGTCAGGAGTGTGATGGAATACTCCCCGCTTACCTGGATGAGTGTAGCTCCCACAACACTCGAGAAGCTCAACACCATCCAGGACAAAGCAGCCCTGCTTGATTGGCACCACATCCACAAACATTCACTCCCTCCACCACTGACGCACAGTAGCAGCAGTGTGTGTACCATCTACAAGATGCACTGCAGCAACTCAGCAAGGCTCCTTCGACAGCACCTTCCAAACCCACGACGTCTACCATCTAGAAGGACAAGGGCAGCAGACACATGGGGAACACCACCACCTGGAAGTTCCCCTCCAAGTCACTCACCATCCTGACTTGGAAATATATCGGCCGTTCCTTCACTGTCGCTGGGTCAAAACCCTGGAACTCCCTCTCTAACAGCGCTGTGGGTGTACCTACACTGCATGGACTGCAGCGTTTCAAGAAGGCAGCTCACCACCACCTTCTCAAGGGGCAATTAGGGATGGACAATAAACCCTGGCCCAGCCAGCGACACCCACATCCCGTGAATGAATAAATTAAAATGATGTGCTGTCAAACTGAAATAATCTCTGTAACCACCATCTATCCCTCTCCCTTTCACCGCGTCCTCTCACCCATCTCTCTCCCATCTCTCTCTCCCTCTCTCTCCCTCTCTCTCCCTCTCTCTCCCTCTCTCTCCCTCTCTCTCCCTCTCTCTCCCTCTCTCTCCCTCTCTCTCCCTCTCTCTCCCTCTCTCTCCATCTCTCTCTTCCTCCCTCTCTCTCATGCCTTCCTGTCTCCCTCTTCCTTTCTCTCTTGCTCTCCTGCCTGTGACTTTCACCCCTTCCCTACACCCCCTCCCCTTTTCCCCACTTTCCCTGTTCTCCCTCTCCCTCCCCTCTCCGGCCCTGTCTTCCTTCTCTGTTGGCCACTGTTCCCAAACCACTCCACCGCCCCCCCCCGCCCGCCAGAAAGCCAAGAAGAAGAAGATTGACAAGATCAGCCCCAAAGACCTGGGCGTGGACATCTCCAGTAAGCTGCAGACGTTGAGTGTAGAAGATCCCCCTCAGCGCACAGCAGGGGTCAAGGTGGAGACCGCCGAGCAGCTCGTCAGCAAGCTGAAGGAAATTGGCCGGATATGAGGGGGCGGAGGTCAGTGGAGGTCATTGGAGGGAAGGGGTGCGATCCGGTTGTAGAGACCTTTGTTTGAGAGGGAAACGCTCGTAACCCGGCCGCGGTTCACTCCTGTGTTACACAGGACCAGGCAGAGGCCCTTTCAACCCCCTCGAGCCTGTTACACAGGAACAGGAGGAGGCCCATTCAGCCCCCTCGAGCCTGTTACACAGGAACAGGAGGCCCATTCAGCCCCCTCGAGCCTGTTACACAGGAACAGGAGGAGGCCCATTCAGCCCCCTCGACCTGTTACACGGGAACAGGAGGAGGCCCATTCAGCCCCTCGAGCCTGTAACACAGGAACAGGAGGAGGCCCGTTCAGCCCCTCGAGCCTATTACACAAGAACAGGAGGAGGCCCATTCAGCCCCCTTAAGCCTGTTACACATTGGGGATAGTGCGCTGTAATATCGAGTCCCACTGCTCGCTGAGGAGGCTCATTCAGCCCCTCGAGCCTGTTCCTCCATTCAATCAGATCATGGCTGATCTGTATCTTAACTCCATCTTGGCCTTGGTTACAGTCTCAGCTCTGTAACCCTTAACCCCCCCCCGACCCAACAAAAATCTCTCAATCTCAGTTTTGAAATTTCCAATTGACCCCTCCCAGTCTCGACAGCTTTATCTAGGGGAGAGAGTTCCAGATTTCCACCCCCCGCTTTGTGTGAAGAAGTGCTTCCTGACATCACCCCCTGAACGGCCTGGCTCCAATTTTAAGCTCCTGCCCCCTTGTTCTGGTTCCACCCTCCCCCACCCCATCTAACCAGAGAAAACAGTTTCTCTCTGTCGACCCCATCGAATCCGTTAATCATGTTAAACCCTTCGATTAGATCACCCCTTAATCTTTGAGACCCGAGGGAATACAAACCTGTCCTGGGAGTGTTTGCTGGGGACAGTGTAGAGAGAGCTTTACTCTGTATCTAACCCTGTGCTGTACCTGTCCTGGGAGTGTTTGATGGGGAGAGTGTAGAGGGAGCTTTACTCTGTATCTAACCCCGTGCTGTACCTGTCCTGGGAGTGTTTGATGGGGAGAGTGTAGAGGGAGCTTTACTCTGTATCTAACCCCGTGCTGTACCTGTCCTGGGAGTGTTTGATGGGGACAGTGTAGAGGGAGCTTTACTCTGTATCTAACCCCGTGCTGTACCTGTCCTGGGAGTGTTTGATGGGGAGAGTGTAGAGGGAGCTTTACTCTGTATCTAACCCCGTGCTGTACCTGTCCTGGGAGTGTTTGATGGGGACAGTGTAGAGGGAGCTTTACTCTGTATCTAACCCCGTGCTGTACCTGCCCTGGGAGTGTTTGATGGGGACAGTGTAGAGGGAGCTTTACTCTGTATCTAACCCTGTGTTGTACCTGCCCTGGGAGTGTTTGATGGGGAGAGTGTAGAGGGAGCTTTACTCTGTATCTAACACCGTGCTGTACCTGTCCTGGGAGTGTTTGATGGGGAGAGTGTAGAGGGAGCTTTACTCTGTATCTAACCCCGTGCTGAATGCTGTCGATCTAACAATAACCTGCAGGTGATTAAATCCCCTAATTGTTCCCCTTTTCTTTTGTTTAGGGTTGACTGATGGTTGCTGGGAAGTGCCCAACCCTCACGGCTGTGCCTCGATCTCCTGGTCTCCGATGGGTGTGCAGAATGGCTGCTTCCTGCCCAGGACAAATTAGCGAATTGCTGAATGGCCTCTGGAGGGCTTGGTCAATCCTTACTGAGCAGTGCCTGGGACACAATGAATAAATCTAATCTCTTTTCCTCACAATGCCAGCTCCACTGCATCCCTCTTTGTGCTGTGATGTGATTCCACACTGAATAACACTGCCATGGGCCAGACCCATTTCATCGCTGATTTGTAAATAGAAAGAGGCCGTCAGATGACATCGAGTCGACAACACAAACAGGCCATTCGGCCCACCTGCTCCGTGCCGGTGTTTCTGCTCCCACCCCCTCTCCATGTCACCCCATCCCCATATCCTTCTATTCCTCTCTCCCTCATGTGTTTATCCAACTTCCCCCTTAAACACATCGACACTATTCACCTCGGCCACTCCCTGTGGGAGCGAGACCCACGTTCTCCCCACTCTCTGGGTAAAGAGGTTTCTCCTGAATTCCCCATTGGGTTTATTAGTGATGATCCTATCTTGGGGGCAGGCGATGGCTCAGTGGTATTGTCGCTGATCCAGAGACCCAGGGTAATTCTCTGGGGACCCGGGTTCAACCCTGTCACGGCAGAGGGTGCAATTTGAATTCAGTAAAAATCTGGCATTAAAAGTCTAATGATCGTGGAACCATTGTTGATTGTTGTAAAAACCCATTTGGGTCACTAACGTCCTTTAGGGAGGGAAATCTGTCGTCCTTACCCTGGTCTGGCCTACACGTGACTCCAGACTCCCACAGAGATGTGGGTGACTCTTAACTGCCCCCTGGAATGGCCGCACAGTCAGGCCAACCCTTTGATCAGTGCTTCAAGGAGACGACCCATCTCACCTTCACCAGGCAGCGAGGTGAAAGAGGAAGAAGGTCCTGCATTTCTCTATCGCCTTTCATCACCTCAGGATGTCCGAAACATTTCAAAGCAGCGTTCCCTCAGTACTGACCCTCCGACAATGCAGCACTCCCTCAGTACTGACCCTCAGACAGTGCAGCACTCCCTCAGTACTGACCCTCCGACAGTGCAGCACTCCCTCAGTACTGACCCTCAGACAGTGCAGCACTCCCTCAGTACTGACCCTCCGACAGTGCAGCACTCCCTCAGTATTGACCCTCCGACAGTGCAGCACTCCCTCAGTACTGACCCTCCGACAGTGCAGCACTCCCTCAGTACTGACCCTCCGACAGTGCAGCACTCCCTCAGTACTGACCCTCCGACAGTGCAGCACTCCCTCAGTACTGATTGCGGCAGTGTGGGGCTCCCTCAGTACTGCATGGTGAATACGTGGCACCGTCTCCCACATCCCTCGAACGAATGAATCAAAATGAAAGTTGCCTGTGTGTCACCGGCTGGTCCCACCCAACAGTCTCACTGTCTGTAAGAAGCCTTGGATAACCCCGTCCAACTCTCAGGAGTGTGGACTGAACGCCGGCAATACCCTCAGGCCTGTTGACTATTTGTCATCTTTGTGGCATTCAATCAATGTTTGAAATAATCTGGAGTGAAGGCAAGGAGCAAATATCGGAGGCTGTCCCTGAACACCTTGGAAGGTTCTCACTTGGGAAGCTGACTGCATTGACCTCCAAACAGTGTTTAGCAAGCTGAATTCAACAAGCATATGGACATGACACCCGAGCCCCTGACATCCCACTCTGGGGTCCGATGCCTGAGGGGCTCCGGAGACATTTTCCCCGAGTTTTGTCCCTGACCCCTCCTGCCACTTCCCCGGCCCCCGGAACGATGTCGATTTTTTCCCTGTCTTACACTCCTGTGAAACTTTTTGGGATCATTCGCTCGCTGCACAGAAGCAGGCCATTCGGCCCATCGGCTTCAGGCTGGTGTTTCTGCTCCACAGGAGCCCCCTCTCCATCTCACCCCATCACCACATCCTTCTGTCCCTGTCTCCCTCCTGTTTATCCAGCTTCCCCCCCTTAAATACATTGACACTATTCACCTCGACCACTCCCTGTGGGAGCGAGTCCCACATTCTTCCCACTCTCTGGGTAAAGGGGTTTCTCCTGAATTCCCCATTGGGTTTATTAGTGATGATCTTATATCGATGGCTCCAAGTTCTGGTCTCAATCCGAAAAGTGGAAACTTCTTCTCTACGTCTACCCTATCGAAAACCTTTCATCATTTTAAAGACCTTGATCAGGTCACCCCCTCAGCCTTTTATCTACAGAATAGAGCCCCAGCCTGTTCAGCTTTCCTGATAGTTATAACCTCTCAGTCCTGGGATCATCCTTGTCAATCTCAATTGCACCTTCTCCAATGTTCCTATATCCTTGAAGTTCAAACACCAGAACTGTGCACAGTGCTCCCAGTGTGGTCTAACCAGGGGTTATGGAGACCGGAACTGTGCACAGTGCTCAAAGTGTGCTCTAACCAAGGGATAGGGACACCAGAGCTATGCACAGTGCTCCAACTGTGATCTAACTGAGGGATATGGAGAGTGGAACTGTGCACAGTGCTCCAAGTGTGGTCTGAGAGATGTGGAGACTGGAACTGTGCACAGTGCTCCAAGTGTGGTCTAACCAAGGGATACGGATACTGGAACTGTGCACAGTGCCCCAAATGTGTTCTAAGCAGGGAATATGGAAACTGGAACTGTGCACAGTGCTGCAAGTATGGTCAAACCAAGGTATATGGAGACTGGAAATGTGCACAGTGCTCCAAGTGTGGTCTAACCAAGAGATATAGAGACTGGGACTGTGCACAGTGCTCCAAGTGTGGTCTAACCAGGGGATATTGAGACTGGAACTGTGCACAGTACTCCAAGTGCGGTCTAACCAAGGAATATGTAGATCCGAACTATGCACAGTGCTCCAAGTGTGATCCAACCAAGGATATGGAGAGTGGAACTTTGCACAGTGCTCCAAGTGTGGTCTAACCAAGGCATATGGAGACCAGAACTGTGCACAGTGCTGCACGTATGGCCTAACAAAGGGATATGGAGACCCAAACTGTGCACAGTGCTGAAAGTGTGGTCTGACTGAGGGAAATGGAGACTGGAACTGTACACAGTGCTCCAAGTGTGGTCTAACCAAGGGCTACGGAGACCGGATCAGTGCACAGTGCTCCAAGTGTGGTTTAACCAAGGGATATGGAGACCAGAACTGTGCACAGTGCTCCAAGTGTGGTCTAAACAAGGGATATGGAGAATTGAACAGTGCACAGTGCTCCACGTTTGGTCTAACCAAGGGAAATGGAGACTGGAACTGTGCAAAGTGCTCCAAGTCTGGTCAAAATGAGGGATACAGAGACTGCAACTGAACAGACTGCTCCAAGTGTGGTCTAACTGAGAGATACGGAGATTGGAAATGTGCACATTACTCCAAATGTCGTCTAAGCGAGGGTTACGGGGACTGGAACTGTGCACAGTGCTCCAAGTGTGGTCTAACCAAGGGAAATGTAGACTGGAACTGTACACAGTACTCCAAGTGCGGTCTACCCAAGGGCTACGGAGAGTGGATCTGTGCACAGTGCTCCAAGTGTGCTCTAACCGAGGCATATGGAGACTGGAAATGTGCACAGTGCTCCAAGTGTGGTCTAACCAAGGGATGTGCAGACTGGAAATGTGCAGAGTGCTCCAAGTGTGGTCTAACCAAGGGATATGCAGACTGGAAATGTGCAGAGTGCTCCAAGTGTGGTCTAACCAAGGGATATGGAGAATGGAAATGTGCACAGTGCTCCAAGTGTGGTCTAACCAGGTGATATGGAGACTCGAACTGTGCACAGTGCTCCAAGTGTGGTCTAACCAAGGGATATGTAGACCCGAACTATGCACAGTGCTCCAAGTGTGGTCTAACCAAGGCATATGGAAACCAGAACTGTGCACAGTGCTGCACGTATGGCCTAACAAAGGGATATGGAGACCCAAACTGCGCACAGTGCTGAAAGTGTGGTCTAACTGGGGGATATGGAGACTGGAACTGTGCACAGTGCTCGAACTTAGATCTAACCAAGAGATATAGAGACTGGGACTGTGCACAGTGCTCCAAGTGTGGTCTAACCAGGGGATGTTGAGACTGGAACTGTGCACAGTGCTCCAAGTGTTGTCTAAACAAGGGAAATGGAGACTGGAACTGTACACAGTTCTCCAATTGCCGTCTAAACAAAGGCAACGGAGACCAGATCTGTGCACAGTGCACCAAGTGTGGTCTAACCAAGGGATATGGAGACCAGAACTGTGCAGAGTGCTCCAAGTGTGGTCTAACCAAGGGATATGCAGACTGAAACAATGCACAGTGCTCCAACTGTGGTCTAAGCAAGGGATATGGAGACTGGAAATGTGCACAGTGCTCCAAGAGTGGTCTAACCAAGATATATAGAGACTGGAACTGTGCACAGTGCTCCAAGTGTGGTCTAACCAAGGGATACGGATACTGCAATTGTGCACAGTGCCCCAAGTGTGTTCTAAGCAGGGCATATGGAGACTGGAACTGTGCACAGTGCTGCAAGTATGGTCAAACCAAGGTATATGGAGACTGGAAATGTGCACAGTGCTCCAAGTGTGGTCTAATCAAGAGATATAGAGACTGGGACTATGCACAGTGCTCCAGGTGTGGTATAACCAGGGGATATTGAGACTGGAACTGTGCACAGTGCTCCAAGTGTGGTCTAACCAAGGGAAATGGAGACTGGAACTGTACACAGTACTCCAAGTGCGGTCTAACCAAGGGCTACGGAGACCGGATCTGTGCACAGTGCTCTAAGTTTGGTCTAAACAAGGGATATGGAGACCAGAACTGTGCACAGTGCTCCAAGTGTGGTCTGACCAAGGGATATGTAGACCCAAACTGTGCTCAGTGCTCCAAGTGTGGTCCAACCAAGGATATGGAGACTGGAACTTTGCACAGTGGTCCAAGTGTGGTCTAACCAGGGGATATGGAGACTGGACATGTGCACAGTGCTCCAAGTGTGGTCCAACCAAGAATATGGAGACTGGAACTGTGCACAGTGCTCCAAGTGTGGTCTAACCAAGGTAATGGAGAGTGGAACTTTGCACAGTGCTCCCAGTGTGGTCTAACCAAGGCATATGGAGACCGGAACTGTGCACAGTGCTGAAAGTGTGGTTTAACTGAGAGATATGGAGACTGGAACTGTGCACAGTGCTGCAAGTATGGTCGAACCAAGGTACATGGAGACTGGAACAGTGCACAGTGCTCGAACTTAGATCTAACCAAGAGATATAGAGACTGGGACTTTGCACAGTGCTCCAAGTGTGGTCTAACCAGGGGAAGTTGAGACTGGAACTGTGCACCGTGCTCCAAGTGTGGTCTAACCAAGGGAAATGGAGACTGAAACTGTACACAGTTCTCCAAGTGCGGTCTTACCAAGGGCTACGGAGACCAGATCTGTGCACAGTGCACCAAGTGTGGTCTAACCGAGGGGTATGGAGACTGGAACTGTGCACAGTTCTCCAAGTGTGGTCTGACCAAGGGATATGCAGACTGAAACATTGCACAGTGCTCCTAGTGTGGTCTGACCAAGGGATATGGGGATGGGAACTGTGCACAGTGCTCCAAGTGTGGTCTAATCAAGAGAAAAAGAGACTGGAACTGTGCACAGTGCTCCAACTGTGATCTAACAGAGGGGTATGGAGGGTGGAACTGCGCACAATGCTCCAAGTGTGGTCTAACTGACGGATATGGAGACCAGAACTGTGCACAGTGCTCCAAGTGTGGTCTAACCAGAGGATATGGAGAATGGAACTGTGCACAGTGCTCCAAGTGTGCTCCAACCAAGGGATATGGAGACCAGAACTGTGCACAGTGCTCCAAGTGTGGTCTGACCAAGGGATATGTAGACCGAAACTGTGAACAGTGCTCTAGTGTGGTCCAACCAAGGGATATGGAGACTGGAAATGTGCACAGTGCTCTAAGAGTGGTCTAACCAAGGGATATAGAGACTGGAACTGTGCACAGTGCTCCAAGTGTGGTCGAACCAAGGGATATGCAGACTGGAACTTGCACAGTGCTCCGAGTGTGGTCTAACCTAGGGATATGGAGACTGGAACTGTGAACAGTGCTCCAAGTGTCGTCTAATCAACAGATATAGAGACTGGAACTGTGCACAGTGCTCCAAGTGTGGTCTAACCAAGGGATATGGAGACCAGAACTGTGCACAGTGCTCCAAGGGTGGTGTGACCAAGGGATATGCAGACCCAAACTGTGCACAGTGCTCCCAGTGTGGTCTAACCAGGGGATATGGAGACCCGAACTGTGAACAGTGCTCAAAGTGTGCTCTAACCAAGGGATGGGGACACCAGAGCTGTGCACAGTGCTCCAACTGTGATCGAACTGAGGGATATGGAGAGTGGAACTGTGCACAGTGCTCCACGTGTGGTCTAACGAAGGGATACGGATACTGGAATTGTGCACAGTGCCCCAAATGTGTTCTAAGCAGGGCATATGGAGACTGGAAATGTGCAAAGTGCTGCAAGTATGGTGGAACCAAGGTATATGGAGACTGGAAATGTGCACAGTTCTCCAAGTGTGGTCTAACCAGGGGATATTGAGACTGGAACTGTGCACAGTGCTCCAAGTGTGGTCTAACCAAGGGCTACGGAGACCGGATCTGTGCACAGTGCTCTAAGTGTGGTCTAAACAAGGGATATGGAGACCAGAACTGTGCACAGTGCTCCAAGTGTGGTCTGACCAAGGGATATGTAGACCCAAACTGTGCTCAGTGCTCCAAGTGTGGTCCAACCAAGGATATGGAGACTGGAACTTTGCACAGTGGTCCAAGTGTGGTCTAACCAGGGGATATGGAGACTGGAAATGTGCACAGTGCTCCAAGTGTGGTCTAACGAAGGGATACGGATACTGGAACTGTGCACAGTGCCCCAAATGTGTTCTAAGCAGGGCATATGGAGACTGGGACTGTGCACAGTGCTCCAAGTGTGGTCTAACTAAGGGAAATGGAGACTGGAATGTACACAGTACTCCAAGTGTGGTCTAACCAAGGGCTACGGAGACTGGAACTGTGCACAGTGCTCCAAGTGTGGTCTAACCAAGTGATATGGGGCCCGGAACTGTGCACAGTGCTCCAGCTTTGGTCTAACCAAGGGATATGGAGACCCAAACTGGGCACTGTGCTCCCAGTGTAGTCTACCCAGGGGATATCGAGACCAGAACTGTGCACAGTGCTCAAAGTGTGCTCTAACCAAGGGATAGGGACACCAGAGCTGTGCACAGTGCTCCAACTGTGATCTAACAGAGGGGTATGGAGAGAGGAACTGTGCACAGTGCTCCAAGTGTGGTCTAACTGAGGG
Organism: Carcharodon carcharias; assembly: GCF_017639515.1. Classification (NCBI taxonomy): domain Eukaryota; kingdom Metazoa; phylum Chordata; class Chondrichthyes; order Lamniformes; family Lamnidae; genus Carcharodon; species Carcharodon carcharias. The sequence goes on from NW_024470676.1 coordinate 514,871, forward strand.
ATATGGAGATTGGAACTGTGCACAGTGCTCCAAGTGTGGTCTAAGAAAGGGATACGGATACTGGAACTGTGCACAGTGCCCCAAATGTGTTCTACGCAGGGCATATGGAGACTGGAAATGTGCACAGTGCTCCAAGAGTGGTCTAACCAAGAGATATAGAGACTGGAACTGTGCACAGTGCTCCAAGTGTGGTCTAAGCAAGGGATATGGAGACCAGAACTGTGCGCAGTACTCCAAGTGTGGTGTGACCAAGGGATATGCAGACCCAAACTGTGCACAGTGCTCCCAGTGTGGTCTAACCAGGGGATATGCAGACCCAAACTGTGCACAAAGCTCCAAGTGTGGTCTAAACAAGGGAAATGGAGACTGGAACTGTACACAGTTCTCAAATTGCCGTCTAAACAAGGGCAACGGAGACCAGATTTGTGCACAGTGCACCAAGTGTGGTCTAACCAAGGGATATGGAGACTGGAACTGTGCACAGTTCTCCACGTGTGGTCTAACCAAGGGATATGGAGACCTGAACTGTGCAGAGTGCTCCAAGTGTGGTCTAACCAAGGGATATGCAGACTTAAACAGTGCACAGTGCTCCAAGTGTGGTCTGACCAAGGGATATGTAGACCCAAACTGTGCTCAGTGCTCCAAGTGTGGTCCAACCAAGGATATGGAGACTGGAACTTTGCACAGTGGTCCAAGTGTGGTCTAACCAGGGGATATGGAGACTGGACATGTGCACAGTGCTCCCAGTGTGGTCTAACCAAGGGAAATGGAGACTGGAACTGTACACAGTGCTCCAAGTGTGGTCTAACCAGGGGATGTTGAGACTGGAACTGTGCACAGTGCTCCAAGTGTGGTCTAAACAAGGGAAATGGAGACTGGAACTGTACACAGTTCTCAAATTGCCGTCTAAACAAGGGCAACGGAGACCAGATTTGTGCACAGTGCACCAAGTGTGGTCTAACCAAGGGATATGGAGACTGGAACTGTGCACAGTTCTCCACGTGTGGTCTAACCAAGGGATATGGAGACCTGAACTGTGCAGAGTGCTCCAAGTGTGGTCTAACCAAGGGATATGCAGACTGAAACAGTGCACAGTGCTCCAAGTGTGGTCTAACCAAGTGATATGGAGACTGGAACTGTGCACAGTGCCCCAAATGAGTTCTAAGCAGGGCATATGGAGACTGGGACTCTGCACAGTGCTCCAAGTGTGGTCTAACTAAGGGAAATGGAGACTGGAAATGTACACAGTACTCCGAGTGCGGTCTAACCAAGGGCTACGGAGACTGGAACTGTGCACAGTGCTCCAAGTGTGGTCTAACCAAGTGATATGGGGTCCGGAACTGTGCACAGTGCTCCTGCTTTGGTCTAACCAAGGGATATGGAGACCCAAACTGGGCACTGTGCTCCCAGTGTAGTGTACCCCGGGGATATCGAGACCGGAACTGTGCACAGTGTTCAAAGTGTGCTCTAACCAAGGGATAGGGACACCAGAGCTGTGCACAGTGCTCGAACTGTGATCTAACAGAGGGGTATGGAGGGTGGAACTGCGCACAATGCTCCAAGTGTGGTCTAACTGACGGATATGGAGACCGGAACTGTGCACAGTGCTCAAAGTGTGGTGTGACCAAGGGATATGCAGACCCAAATTTGGCACTGTGCTCCCAGTATGGTCTACCCAGGGGATATGGAGACCGGAACTGTGCACAGTGCTCAAAGGGTGCTCTAACCAAGGGATAGGGACACCAGAGCTGTGCACAGTGCTCCACCTGTGATCGAACTGAGGGATATGGAGATTGGAACTGTGCACAGTGCTCCAAGTGTGGTCTAACTGAGGGATATGGAGACTGGAACTGTGCGCAGTGCTCCAATTGTGGTCTAACCAAGGGATACGGATACTGGAACAGTTCACAGTGCCCCAGATATGTTCTAAGCTGGGCTTATGGTGACTGGAAATGTGCACAGTGCTGCAAGTATGGTCGAACCAAGGTATATGGAGACTGGAAATGTGCACAGTGCTCCAAATGTGGTCTAACCAGGGGATATTGAGACTGGAACTGTGCACAGTGCTCCAAGTGCGGTCTAACCAAGGGCTACGGAGACTGGATCTGTGCACAGTGCTCTAAGTGTGGTCTAAACAAGGGATATGGAGACCAGAACTGTGCACAGTGCTCCAAGTGTGGTCTGACCAAGGGATATGTAGACCCAAACTGTGCTCAGTGCTCCAAGTGTGGTCCAACCAAGGATATGGAGACTGGAACTTTGCACAGTTGTCCAAGTGTGGTCTAACCAGGGGATATGGAGACTGGAAATGTGCACAGTGCTCCAAGTGTGGTTTAACCAAGGGATACGGATACTGGAACTGTGCACAGTGCCCCAAATGTGTTCTAAGCAGCGCATATGGAGACTGGGACTTTGCACAGTGCTCCAAGTGTGGTCTAACTGATGGATATGGAGATTGGAACTGTGCACAGTGCTCCAAGTGTGGTCTAACAAAGGGATACGGATACTGGAATTGTGCACAGTGCGCCAAATATGTTCTAAGCAGGGCATATGGAGACTGGAAATGTGCACAGTGCCTCAAGTATGGTCGAACCAAGGTATATGGAGACTCGAAATGTGCACAGTGCTGCAAGTATGTTCGAACCAAGGTGTATGGAGACTGGAAATGTGCAAAGTGCTCCAAGAGTGGTCTAACCAAGAGATATAGAGACTGGAACTGTGCACAGTGCTCCAAGTGTGGTCTAAGCAAGGGATATGGAGGCCAGAACTGTGCACAGTACTCCAAGTGTGGTGTGACCAAGGGATATGCAGACCCAAACTGTGCACAGTGCTCCCAGTGTGGTCTAACCAGGGGATATGGAGACCGGAACTGTGCACAGTGCTCAAAGTGTGCTCTAACCAAGGGATAGGGACACCAGAGCTGTGCACAGTGCTCCAACTGTGATCGAACTGAGGGATATGGAGATTGGAACTGTGCACAGTGCTCCAAGTGTGGTCTAACTGAGGGATATGGAGACTGGAACTGTGCGCAGTGCTCTAAGTGTGGTCTAACCAAGGAATACGGATACTGGAACTGTGCACAGTGCCCCAGATGTGTTCTAAGCAGGGATTATGGAGGCTGGAAATGTGCAGAGTGCTGCAAGTATGGTCGAACCAAGGTATATGGAGACTGGAAATGTGCACAGTTCCCCAAGTGTGGTCTAACAAGGGGATATTGAGACTGGAACTGTGCACAGTGCTCCAAGTGTGGTCTAACCAAGGGAAATGGAGACTGGAAATGTACACAGTACTCCAAGTGCGGTGTAAACAAGGGCTACGGAGACCGGATCTGTGCACAGTGCTCTACGTGTGGTCTAAACAAGGGATATGGAGACCAGAACTGTGCACAGTGCTCCAAGTGTGGTCTGACCAAGGGATATGGAGACCCAAACTGTGCTCAGTGCTCCAAATGTGGTCCAACCAAAGATAAGGAGACTGGAACTTTGCACAGTGGTCCAAGTGTGGTCTAACCAGGGGATATGGAGACTGGACATGTGCACAGTGCTCCCAGTGTGGTCTAACCAAGGGAAATGGAGACTGGAACTGTACACAGTGCTCCAAGTGTGATCTAACCAGGGGATGTTGAGACTGGAACTGTGCACAGTGCTCCAAGAGTGGTCTAAACAAGGGAAATGGAGACTGGAACTGTACACAGTTCTCAAATTGCCGTCTAAACAAGGGCAACGGAGACCAGATTTGTGCACAGTGCACCAAGTGTGGTCTAACCAAGGGATATGGAGACTGGAACTGTGCACAGTTCTCCAAGTGTGGTCTAACCAAGGGATATGGAGACCGGAACTGTGCAGAGTGCTCCAAGTGTGGTCTAACCAAGGGATATGCAGACTGAAACAGTGCACAGTGCTCCAAGTGTGGTCTAACCAAGTGATATGGAGACTGGAACTGTGCACAGTGCCCCAAATGTGTTCTAAGCAGGGCATATGGAGACTGGGACTCTGCACAGTGCTCCAAGTGTGGTCTAACTAAGGGAAATGTTGACTGGAAATGTACACAGTACTCCAAGTGCGGTCTAACCAAGGGCTACGGAGACTGGAACTGTGCACAGTGCTCCAAGTGTGGTCTAACCAAGTGATATGGGGTCCGGAACTGTGCACAGTGCTCCAGCTTTGGTCTAACCAAGGGATATGGAGACCCAAATTGGGCACTGTGCTCCCAGTGTAGTGTACCCAGGGGATATCGAGACTGGAACTGTGCACAGTGCTCAAAGTGTGCTCTAACCAAGGGATAGGGACACCAGAGCTGTGCACAGTGCTCCAACTGTGATCTAAAAGAGGGGTATGGAGATTGGAACTGTGCACAGTGCTCCAAGTGTGGTCTAACTGAGGGATATGGAGACCGGAACTGTGCACAGTGCTCAAAGTGTGCTCTAACCAAGGGATAGGGACACCAGAGCTGTGCACAGTGCTCCAACTGTGATCGAACTGAGGGATATGGAGATTGGAACTGTGCACAGTGCTCCAAGTGTGGTCTAACTGAGGGATATGGAGACTGGAACTGTGCGCAGTGCCCCAGATGTGTTCTAAGCAGGGCCTACGGAGACTGAAAATGTGCACAGTGCTGCAAGTATGGTCGAACCAAGGTATATGGAGACTGGAAATGTGCACAGTGCTCTAAGTGTGGTCTAAACAAGGGATATGGAGACCACAACTATGCACAGTGCACCAAGTGTGGTCTGACCAAGGGATATGTAGACCCAAACTGTGCTCAGTGCTCCAAGTGTGGTCCAACCAAGGATATGGAGACTGGAAGTTTGCACAGTGGTCCAAGTGTGGTCTAACCAGGGGATATGGAGACTGGACATGTGCACAGTGTTCCCAGTGTGGTCTAACCAAGGGAAATGGAGACTGGAACTGTACACAGTGCTCCAAGTGTGGTCTAACCAGGGGATGTTGAGACTGGAACTGTGCACAGTGCTCCAAGTGTGGTCTAAACAAGGGAAATGGAGACTGGAACTGTACACAGTTCTCCAATTGCCGTCTAAACAAGGGCGACGGAGACCAGATCTGTGCACAGTGTACCAAGTATGGTCTAACCAAGGGATATGGAGACTGGAACTGTGCACAGTTCTCCAAGTATGGTCTTACCAAGGGATATGGAGACCAGAACTGTGCAGAGTGCTCCAAGTGTGGCCTAACCAAGGGATATGCAGACTGAAACAGTGCACAGTGCTCCAAGTGTGGTCTAACAAAGGGATATGGAGACTGGAAATGTGCACAGTGCTCCAAGATTGGTCTAACCAAGAGATATAGAGACTGGAACTTTGCACAGTGCTCCAAGTGTGGTCTAACCAGGGGATATTGAGACTGGAACTGTGCACAGTGCTCCAGGTGTGGTCAATCCAAGGGCTACGGAGACCGGAACTGTGAACAGTGCTATAAGTGTGCTCTAAACAAGAGATAGGGAGACCAGAGCTGTGCACAGTGCTCCAACTGTGATCGAACTGAGGGATATGGAGATTGGAACTGTGCACAGTGCTCCAAGTGTGGTCTAACTGAGGGATATGGAGACTGGAACTGTGCGCAGTGCTCCAATTGTGGTCTAACCAAGGGATACGGATACTGGAACTGTTCACAGTGCCCCAGATGTGTTCTAAGCAGGGCCTACGGAGACTGAAAATGTGCACAGTGCTGCAAGTATGGTCGAACCAAGGTATATGGAGACTGGAAATGTGCACAGTGCTCTAAGTGTGGTCTAAACAAGGGATATGGAGACCACAACTATGCACAGTGCACCAAGTGTGGTCTGACCAAGGGATATGTAGACCCAAACTGTGCTCAGTGCTCCAAGTGTGGTCCAACCAAGGATATGGAGACTGGAAGTCTGCACAGTGGTCCAAGTGTGGTCTAACCAGGGGATATGGAGACTGGACATGTGCACAGTGTTCCCAGTGTGGTCTAACCAAGGGAAATGGAGACTGGAACTGTACACAGTGCTCCAAGTGTGGTCTAACCAGGGGATGTTGAGACTGGAACTGTGCACAGTGCTCCAAGTGTGGTCTAAACAAGGGAAATGGAGACTGGAACTGTACACAGTTCTCCAATTGCCGTCTAAACAAGGGCGACGGAGACCAGATCTGTGCACAGTGTACCAAGTATGGTCTAACCAAGGGATATGGAGACTGGAACTGTGCACAGTTCTCCAAGTGTGGTCTTACCAAGGGATATGGAGACCAGAACTGTGCAGAGTGCTCCAAGTGTGGCCTAACCAAGGGATATGCAGACTGAAACAGTGCACAGTGCTCCAAGTGTGGTCTAACAAAGGGATATGGAGACTGGAAATGTGCACAGTGCTCCAAGATTGGTCTAACCAAGAGATATAGAGACTGGAACTTTGCACAGTGCTCCAAGTGTGGTCTAACCAGGGGATATTGAGACTGGAACTGTGCACAGTGCTCCAGGTGTGGTCAATCCAAGGGCTACGGAGACCGGATCTGTGAACAGTGCTATAAGTGTGGTCTAAACAAGAGATATGGAGACCAGAACTGTGCACAGTGCTCCAAGTGTGGTCTGACCAAGGGATATGTAGACCCAAACTGTGCTCAGTGCTCCAAGTGTGGTCCAACCAAGGATATAGAGACTGGAACTTTGCACAGTGGTCCAAGTGTGGTCTAACCAGGGGATATGGAGACTGGAAATGTGCACAGTGCTCCAAGTGTGGTCTAACGAAGGGATACGGATACTGGAACTGTGAACAGTGCCCCAAATGTGTTCTAAGCAGGGCATATGGAGACTGGGACTGTGCACAGTGCTCCAAGTGTGGTCTAAGCAAGGGAAATGGAGACTGGAAATGTACAGTGTACTCCAAGTGCGGTCTAACCAAGGGCTACGGAGACTGGATCTGTGCACCGTGCTCTAAGTGTGGTCTAAACAAGGGATATGGAGACCAGAACTGTGCACAGTGCTCCAAGTGTGGTCTGACCAAGGGATATGTAGACCCAAACTGTGCTCAGTCTCCAAGTGTGGTGCAACCAAGGATATGGAGACTGGAACTTTGCACAGTGGTCCAAGTGTGGTCTAACCAGGGAATATGGAGACTGGAAATGTGCACAGTGCTCCAAGTGTGGTCTAACGAAGGGATACGGACACTGTTTCTGTGCACAGTGCCCCAAATGTGTTCTAAGCAGGGCATATGGAGACTGGGACTGTGCACAGTGCTCCAAGTGTGGTATAACTGAGGGATATGGTGATTGGAACTGTGCACAGTTGTCCAAGTGTGGTGTAACAAAGGGATACGGATACTGGAATTGTGCACAGTGCCCCAAATGTGTTCTAAGCAGGGCATATGGAGACTGGAAATGTGCACAGTGCTGCAAGTATGGTCGAACCAATGTATATGGAGACTGGAAATGTGCACAGTGCTGCAAGTATGGTCGAACCAAGGTATATGGAGACTGGAAATGTGCAAAGTGCTCCAAGAGTGGTCTAACCAAGAGATATAGAGACTGGAACTGTGCACAGTGCTCCAAGTGTTGTCTAAGCAAGGGATATGGAGACCAGAACTGTGCACAGTACTCCAAGTGTGGTGTGACCAAGGGATATGCAGACCCAAACTGTGCACAGTGCTCCCAGTGTGGTCTAACCAGGGGATATGGAGACCGGAACTGTGCACAGTGCTCAAAGGGTGCTCTAACCAAGGGATAGGGACACCAGAGCTGTGCACAGTGCTCCAACTGGGATCGAACTGAGGGATATGGAGATTGGAACTGTGCACAGTGCTCCAAGTGTGGTCTAACTGAGGGATATGGAGACCGGAACTGTGCAGAGTGCTCCAAGTGTGGTCTAACGAAGGGATATGCAGACTGAAACAGTGCACAGTGCTCCAATTGTGTTCTAACCAAGTGATATGGAGACTGGAACTGTGCACAGTGCCCCAAATGTGTTCTAAGCAGGGCATATGGAGACTGGGACTCTGCACAGTGCTCCAAGTGTGGTCTAACTAAGGGAAATGGAGACTGGAAATGTACACAGTACTCCAAGTGCGGTCTAACCAAGGGCTACGGAGACTGGAACTGTGCACAGTGCTCCAAGTGTGGTCTAACCAAGTGATATGGGGTCCGGAACTGTGCACAGTGCTCCAGCTTTGGTCTAACCAAGGGATATGGAGACCCAAACTGGGCACTGTGCTCCCAGTGTAGTGTACCCAGGGGATATCGAGACCGGAACTGTGCACAGTGCTCCAACTGTGATCTAACAGAGGGGTATGGAGAGTGGAACTGTGCACAGTGCTCCAGGTGTGGTCTAACTGAGGGATATGGAGACCGGAACTGTGCACAGTGCTCAAAGTGTGCTCTATCCAAGGGATAGGGACACCAGAGCTGTGCACAGTGCTCCAACTGGGATCGAACTGAGGGATATGGAGATTGGAACTGTGCACAGTGCTCCAAGTGTGGTCTAACTGAGGGATATGGAGACTGGAACTGTGCGCAGTGCTCCAATTGTGGTCTAACCAAGGGATACGGATACTGGAACTGTTCACAGTGCCCCAGATGTGTTCTAAGCAGGGCTTATGGAGACTGGAAATGTGCACAGCGCTGCAACTATTGTCGAACCAAGGTATATGGAGACTGGAAATGTGCACAGTGCTCCAAGTGTGGTCTAACCAGGGGATATTGAGACTGGAACTGTGCACAGTGCTCCAAGTGTGGTCTAACCAAGGGAAATGGAGACTGGAACTGTGCACAGTGCTCCAAGTGTGGTCTAACCAGGGGATATTGAGACTGGAACTGTGCACAGTGCTCCAAGTGTGGTCTAAGCAAGGGAAATGTAGACTGGAACTGTACACAGTACTCCAAGTGCGGTCTAACCAAGGGCTACGGAGACCAGATCTGTGCACAGTGCTCTAAGTGTGGTCTAAACAAGGGATATGTAGACGCAAACTCTGCTCAGTGCTCCAAGTGTGGTCCAACCAAGGAAATGGAGACTGGAACTTTGCACAGTGCTCCCAGTGTGGTCTAACCAAGGGAAATGGAGACTGGAACTGTACACAGTGCTCCAAGTGTGGTCTATCAAGGGGATGTTGAGAGTGGAATTGTGCACAGTGCTCCAAGTGTGGTCTAAACAAGGGAAATGGAGACTGGAACTGTACACAGTTCTGCAATTGCCGTCTAAACAAGGGCGACGGAGACCAGATCTCTGCACAGTGCACCAAGTGTGGTCTAACCAAGGGATATGGAGACCAGAACTGTGCAGAGTGCTCCAAGTGTGGCCTAACCAAGGGATATGCAGACTGGAAATGTGCACAGTGCTCCAAGAGTGGTCTTACCAAGAGATATAGAGACTGGAACTGTGCACAGTGCTCCAAGTGTGGTCTAACCAGGGGATATGGAGACTGGAACTGTGCACAGTGCTCCAAGTGTGGTCTAACCAAAGGATATGGAGACCAGAACTGTGCACAGTGCTCCAAGTGTGGTGTGACCAAGGGATATGCAGACCCAAACTTGGCACTGTGCTCCCAGTATGGTCTACCCAGGGGATATGGAGACCGGAACTGTGCACAGTGCTCAAAGTGAGCTCAAACCAAGGGATAGGGACACCAGAGCTGTGCACAGTGCTCCAACTGTGATCTAACAGAGGGATATGGAGAGTGGAATTGTGCACAGTGCCCCAAATGTGTTCTAAGCAGGGCATATGGAGACTGGAAATGTGCAAAGTGCTCCAAGTGTGGTCCAACCAAGGATATGGAGACTGGAACTTTGCACAGTGGTCCAAGTGTGGTCTAACCAGGAGATATGGAGACTGGAAATGTGCACAGTGCTCCAAGTGTGGTCTAACGAAGGGATACGGATACTGGAACTGTGCACAGTGTCCCAAATGTGTTCTAAGCAGGGCATATGGAGACTGGGACTGTGCACAGTGCTCCAAGTGTGGTCTAACCATGGGAAATGGAGACTGAAAATGTACAGTGTACTCCAAGTGCGGTCTAACCAAGGGCTACGGAGACTGGATCTGTGCACAGTGCTCTAAGTGTGGTCTAAACAAGGGATATGGAGACCAGAACTGTGCACAGTGCTCCAAGTTTGGTCTGACCAAGGGATATGTAGACCCAAACTGTGCTCAGTGCTCCGAGTGTGGTGCAACCAAGGATATGGAGACTGGAACTTTGCACAGTGGTCCAGGTGTGGTCTAACCAGGGGATATGGAGACTGGAAATGTGCACAGTGCTCCAAGTGTGGTCTAACCAAGGGATACGGATACTGGAACTGTGCACAGTGCCCCAAATGTGTTCTAAGCAGGGCATATGGAGACTGGGACTGTGCACAGTGCTCCAAGTGTGGTCTAACTGAGGGATATGGAGATTGGAACTGTGCACAGTGCTCCAAGTGTGGTCTAACAAATGGATACGGATACTGGAATTGTCCACAGAGCCCCAAATGTGTTCTAAGCAGGGCATATGGAGACTGGAAATGTGCACAGTGCTGCAGGTATGGTCGAAACAAGGTATATGGAGACTGGAAATGTGCACAGTGCTGCAAGTATGGTTGAACCAAGGTATATGGAGACTGGAAATGTGCACAGTGCTCCAAGAGTGGTCTAACCAAGAGATATAGAGACTGGAACTGTGCACAGTGCTCCAAGTGTGGTCTAAGCAAGGGATATGGAGACCAGAACTGTGCACAGTACTCCAAGTGTGGTGTGACCAAGGGATATGCAGACCCAAACTGTGCACAGTGCTCCCAGTGTGGTCTAACCAGGGGATATGGAGACCGGAACTGTGCACAGTGCTCAAAGTGTGCTCTAACCAAGGGATAGGGACACCAGAGCTGTGCACAGTGCTCCAACTGTGATCGAACTGAGGGATATGGAGATTGGAACTGTGCACAGTGCTCCAAGTGTGATCTAACTGAGGGATATGGAGACTGGAACTGTGCGCAGTGCTCCAAGTGTGGTCTAACCAAGGGATATGGATACTGGAACTGTGCACAGTGCCACAGATGTGTTCTAAGCAGGGCTTATGGAGGCTGGAAATGTGCAGAGTGCTGCAAGTATGGTCGAACCAAGGTATATGGAGACTGGAAATGTGCACAGTGCACCAAATGTGGTCTAACCAGGGGATATTGAGACTGGAACTGTGCACAGTGCTCCAAGTGTGGTCTAACCAAGGGAAATGGAGACTGGAACTGTACACAGTACTCCAAGTGCGGTCTAAACAAGGGCTACGGAGACCGAATCTGTGCACAGTGCTCTACGTGTGGTCTAAACAAGGGATATGGAGACCAGAACTGTGCACAGTGCTCCAAGTGTGGTCTGACCAAGGGATATGTAGACCCAAACTGTGCTCAGTGCTCCAAGTGTGGTCCAACCAAGGATATGGAGACTGGAACTTTGCACAGTGGTCCAAGTGTGGTCTAACCAGGGGATATGGAGACTGGAACTGTGCACAGTGCTCCCAGTGTGGTCTAACCTTGGGAAATGGAGACTGGAACTGTACACAGTGCTCCAAGTGTGGTCTAACCAGGGGATGTTGAGACTGGAACTGTGCACAGTGCTCCAAGTGTGGTCTAAACAAGGGAAATGGAGACTGGAACTGTACACAGTTCTCAAATTGCCGTCTAAACAAGGGCAACGGAGACCAGATTTGTGCACAGTGCACCAAGTGTGGTCTAACCAAGGGATATGGAGACTGGAACTGTGCACAGTTCTCCAAGTGTGGTCAAACCAAGGGATATGGAGACCGGAACTGTGCAGAGTGCTCCAAGTGTGGTCTAACCAAGGGATATGCAGACTGGAACTTGCAAAGTGCTCCAATTGTGGTCTAACCAGGGGATATGGAGACTGGAACTGTGCACAGTGCTCCAAGTGTGGTCTAACCAAGGGATATGGAGACCACAACTGTGCACAGTGCTCCAAGTGTGGTGTGACCAAGGGATATGCAGACCCAAACTTGGCACGGTGCTCCCAGTATGGTCTACCCAGGGGATATGGAGACCGGAACTGTGCACAGTGCTCAAAGTGTGCTCTAACCAAGGGATAGGGACACCAGAGCTGTGCACAGTGCTCCAACTGTGATCTATCAGAGGGATATGGAGAGTGGAACTGTGCACAGTGCTCCAAGTGTGGTCTGAGAGATGTGGAGACTGGAACTATGCACAGCGCTCCAGGTGTGGTCTAACCAAGGGATACGGATACTGCAATTGTGCACAGTGCCCCAAGTGTGTTCTAAGCAGGGCATATGGAGACTGGAAATGTGCAAAGTGCTGCAAGTATGGTCGAAGCAAGGCATATGGAGTCTGGAAATGTGCACAGTGCTCCAAGTGTGGTCTAACAAGGGGATATTGACACAGGAAATGTGCACAGTTCTCCAAGTGTGGTCTAACCAAGGGCTACGGAGACCGGATCTGTGCACAGTGCTCTAAGAGTGGTCTAAACAAGGGATATGGAGACCAGAACTGTGCACAGTGCTCCAAGTGTGGTCTGACCAAGGGATATGTAGACCCCAACTGTGCACAGTGCTCCAAGTGTGGTCCAACCAAGGATATGGAGACTGGAACTTTGCACAGTGGTCCAAGTGTGGTCTAACCAGGGGATATGGAGACTGGAAATGTGCACAGTGCTCCAAGTGTAGTCCAACTAAGGGATACGAATACTGGAACTGTGAACAGTGCCCCAAATGTGTCCTAAGCAGGGCATATGGAGACTGGGACTGTGCACAGTGCTCCAAGTGTGGTCTAACCAATGGAAATGGAGACAGGAAATGTACACAGTGCTCCAGCTTTGGTCTAACCAAGGGATATGGAGACCCAAACTGGGCACTGTGCTCCCAGTGTAGTCTACCCAGGGGATATCGAGACCGGAACTGTGCACAGTGCTCAAAGTGTGCTCTAACCAAGGGATAGGGACACCAGAGCTGTGCACAGTGCTCCAAATGTGGTCTAACCAGGGGATAATGAGACTGGAACTGTGCACAGTGCTCCAAGTGTGGTCTAACCAAGGGAAATGGAGACTGGAACTGTACACAGTACTCCAAGTGCGGTCTAACCAAGGGCTACGGAGACTGGATCTGTGCACAGTGCTCTAAGTGTGGTCTAAACAAGGGATATGGAGACCAGAACAGTGCACAGTGCTCCAAGTGTGGTCTGACCAAGGGATATGTAGACCCAAACTGTTCTCAGTGCTCCAAGTGTGGTCCAACCAAGGATATGGAGACTGGAATTTTGCACAGTGGTCCAAGTGTGGTCTAACCAGGGGATATGGAGACTGGACTTGTGCACAGTGCTCCCAGTGTGGTCTAACCAAGGGAAATGGAGACTGGAACTGTACACAGTGCTCCAAGTGTGGTCTAACCAAAGGGATGTTGAGACTGGAACTGTGCACAGTGCTCCAAGTGTGGTCTAAACAAGGGAAATGGAGACTGGAACTGTACACAGTTCTCAAATTGCCATCTAAACAAGGGCAACGGAGACCAGATCTGTGCACAGTGCACCAAGTGTGGTCTAACCAAGGGATATGGAGACTGGAACTGTGCACAGTTCTCCAAGTGTGGTCTAACCAAGGGATATGGAGACCGGAACTTTGCAGAGTGCTCCAAGTGTGGCCTAACCAAGGGATATGCAGACTGAAACAGTGCACAGTGCTCCAAGTGTGGTCTAACCAAGGGATATGGAGACTGGAAATGTGCACAGTGCTCCAAGAGTGGTCTAACCAAGAGATATAGAGACTGGAACTGTGCACAGTGCTCCAAGTGTGGTCTAACCAAGGGATATGCAGACTGGAACTTGCACAGTGCTCCGAGTGTGTTCTAACCAAGGGATATGGAGACTGCAACTGTGCACAGTGCTCCAAGTGTGGTCTAATCAAGAGATATAGAGACTGTAACTGTGCAAAGTACTCCAAGTGTGGTTTAACCAGGGGATATGGAGACTGGAACTGTGCACAGTGCTCCAAGTGTGGTCTAACCAAGGGATATGGAGACCAGAACTGTGCACAGTGCTCCAAGTGTGGTGTGACCAAGGGATATGCAGACACAAACTTGACACTGTGCTCCCAGTATGGTCTACACAGGGGATATGGAGACCGGAACTGTGCACAGTGCTCAGAGTGTGCTCTAACCAAGGGATAGGGACACCAGAGCTGTGCACAGTACTCCAACTGTGATCTAACAGAGGGATATGGAGAGTGGAACTGTGCACAGTGCTCCAAGTGTGGTCTGAGAGATGTGGAGGCTGGAACTATGCACAGTGCTCCAGGTGTGGTCTAACCAAGGGATACGGATACTGCAATTGTGCACAGTGCCCCAAGTGTGTTCTAAGCAGGGCATATGGAGACTGGAACTGTGCACAGTGCTGCAAGTATGGTCAAACCAAGGTATATGGAGACTGGAAATGTGCACAGTGCTCCAAGTGTGGTCTAATCAAGAGATATAGAGACTGGGACTGTGCACAGTGCTCCAATCTTGGTATAACCAGTGGACATTGAGACTGGAACTGTGCACAATGCTCCAAGTGTGGTCTAACCAAGGGCTACGGAGACCGGATCTGTGCACAGTGCTCTAAGTTTGGTCTAAACAAGAGATATGGAGACCAGAACTGTGCACAGTGCTCCAAGTGTGGTCTGACCAAGGGATATGTAAACCCAAACTGTGTTCAGTGCTCCAAGTGTGGTCCAACCAAGGATATGGAGACTGGAACTTTGCACAGTGGTCCAAGTGTGGTCTACCCAGGGGATATGGAGACTTGACATGTGCACAGTGCTCCAAGTGTGGTCCAACCAAGAATATGGAGACTGGAACTATGGACAGTGCTCCAAGTGTGGTCTAACCAAGGCATATGGAGACCGGAACTGTGCACAGTGCTGAAAATGTCGTTTAACTGAAAGATATGGAGACTGGAACTGTGCACAGTGCTCCCAGTGTGGTCTAACCAAGGGAAATGGAGACTGGAACTGTACACAGTGCTCCAAGTGTGGTCTAACCAGGGGATGTTGAGACTGGAACTGTGCACAGTGCTCCAAGTGTGGTCTAAACAAGGGAAATGGAGACTGGAACTGTACACAGTTCTCAAATTGCCGTCTAAACAAAGGGCAACGGAGACCAGATTTGTGCACAGTGCACCAAGTGTGGTCTAACCAAGGGATATGGAGACTGGAACTGTGCACAGTTCTCCAAGTGTGGTCTAACCAAGGGATATGGAGACCGGAACTGTGCAGAGTGCTCCAAGTGTGGTCTAACCAAGGGATATGCAGACTGGAACTTGCAAAGTGCTCCAAGTGTGGTCTAACCAGGGGATATGGAGACTGGAACTGTGCACAGTGCTCCAAGTGTGGTCTAACCAAGGGATATGGAGACCACAACTGTGCACAGTGCTCCAAGTGTGGTGTGACCAAGGGATATGCAGACACAAACTTGGCACGGTGATCCCAGTATGGTCTACCCAGGGGATATGGAGACCGGAACTGTGCACAGTGCTCAAAGTGTGCTCTAACCAAGGGATAGGGCCACCAGAGCTGTGCACAGTGCTCCAACTGTGATCTAACAGAGGGATATGGAGAGTGGAACTGTGCACAGTGCTCCAAGTGTGGTCTGAGAGATGTGGAGACTGGAACTATGCACAGCGCTCCAGGTGTGGTCTAACCAAGGGATACGGATACTGCAATTGTGCACAGTGCCCCAAGTGTGTTCTAAGCAGGGCATATGGAGACTGGAAATGTGCAAAGTGCTGCAGGTATGGTCGAAGCAAGGCATATGGAGACTGGAAATGTGCACAGTGCTCCAAGTGTGGTCTAACAAGGGGATATTGACACAGGAAATGTGCACAGTGCTCCAAGTGTGGTCTAACCAAGGGATACGGAGACCGGATCTGTGCACAGTGCTCTAAGAGTGGTCTAAACAAGGGATATGGAGACCAGAACTGTGCACAGTGCTCCAAGTGTGGTCTGACCAAGGGATATGTAGACTCAAACTGTGCACAGTACTCCAAGTGTGGTCCAACCAAGGATATGGAATCTGGAACTTTGCACAGTGGTCCAAGTGTGGTCTAACCAGGGGATATGGAGACTGGAAATGTGCACAGTGCTCCAAGTGTAGTCCAACTAAGGGATACGAATACTGGAACTGTGCACAGTGACCCAAATGTGTTCTAAGCAGGGCATATGGAGACTGGGACTGTGCACAGTGCTCCAAGTGTGGTCTAACCAATGGAAATGGAGACTGGAAATGTACACAGTGCTCCAGCTTTGGTCTAACCAAGGGATATGGAGACCCAAACTGGGCACTGTGCTCCCAGTGTAGTCTACCCAGGGGATATCGAGACCGGAACTGTGCACAGTGCTCAAAGTGTGCTCAAACCAAGGGATAGGGACACCAGAACTGTGCACAGTGCTCCAAATGTGATCTAACAGAGGGGAATGGAAGTGGAACTGTGCACAGTGCCCCAAATGTGTTCTAAGCAGGGCCTATGGAGACTGGAAATGTGCACAGTGCTGCAAGTATGGTCGAACCAAGGTATATGGAGACTGGAAATGTGCACAGTGCTCCAAGAGTGGTCTAACCAAGAGATATAGAGACTGGAACTGTGCACAGTGCTCCAAGTGTGGTCTAAGCAAGGGATATGGAGACCAGAACTGTGCACAGTACTCCAAGTGTGGTGTGACCAAGGGATATGCAGACCCAAACTGTGCACAGTGCTCCCTGTGTGGTCTAACCAGGGGATATGGAGACCGGAACTGTGCACAGTGCTCAAAGTGTGCTCTAACCAAGGGATACGGTCACCAGAGCTGTGCACAGTGCTCCAACTGTGATCGAACTGAGGGATATGGAGATTGGAACTGTGCACAGTGCTCCAAGTGTGGTCTAACCAAGGGATACGGATACTGGAACTGTGCACAGTGCCCCAGATGTGTTCTAAGCAGTGCTTATGCAGACTGGAAATGTTTACAGTGCTGCAAGTATGGTCGAACCAAGGTATATGGAGACTGGAAATGTGCACAGTGCTCCAAATGTGGTCTAACCAAGGGAAATGGAGACTGGAACTGTACACAGTACTCCAAGTGCGGTCTAACCAAGGGCTACGGAGACCGGATCTGTGCACAGTGCTCTAAGTGTGGTCTAAACAAGGGATATGGAGACCAGAACAGTGCACAGTGCTCCAAGTGTGGTCTGACCAAGGGATATGTAGACCCAAACTGTTCTCAGTGCTCCAAGTGTGGTCGAACCAAGGATATGGAGACTGGAACTTTGCACAGTGGTCCAAGTGTGGTCTAACCAGGGGATATGGAGACTGGACTTGTGTACAGTGCTCCCAGTGTGGTCTAACCAAGGGAAATGGAGACTGGAACTGTACACAGTGCTCCAAGTGTGGTCTAACCAAAGGGATGTTGAGACTGGAACTGTGCACAGTGCTCCAAGTGTGGTCTAAACAAGGGAAATGGAGACTGGAACTGTACACAGTTCTCAAATTGCCGTCTAAACAAGGGCAACGGAGACCAGATCTGTGCACAGTGCACCAAGTGTGGTCTAACCAAGGGATATGGAGACTGGAACTGTGCACAGTTCTCCAAGTGTGGTCTAACCAAGGGATATGGAGACCGGAACTTTGCAGAGTGCTCCAAGTGTGGCCTAACCAAGGGATATGCAGACTGAAACAGTGCACAGTGCTCCAAGTGTGGTCTAACCAAGGGATATGGAGACTGGAAATGTGCACAGTGCTCCAAGAGTGGTCTAACCAAGAGATATAGAGACTGGAAACTGTGCACAGTGCTCCAAGTGTGGTCTAACCAAGGGATATGCAGACTGGAACTTGCACAGTGCTCCGAGTGTGTTCTAACCAAGGGATATGGAGACTGCAACTGTGCACAGTGCTCCAAGTGTGGTCTAATCAAGAGATATAGAGACTGTAACTGTGCAAAGTACTCCAGGTGTGGTTTAACCAGGGGATATGGAGACTGGAACTGTGCACAGTGCTCCAAGTGTGGTCTAACCAAGGGATATGGAGACCAGAACTGTGCACAGTGCTCCAAGTGTGGTGTGACCAAGGGATATGCAGACACAAACTTGACACTGTGCTCCCAGTATGGTCTACACAGGGGATATGGAGACCGGAACTGTGCACAGTGCTCAAAGTGTGCTCTAACCAAGGGATAGGGCCACCAGAGCTGTGCACAGTACTCCAACTGTGATCTAACAGAGGGATATGGAGAGTGGAACTGTGCACAGTGCTCCAAGTGTGGTCTGAGAGATGTGGAGACTGGAACTATGCACAGCGCTCCAGGTGTGGTCTAACCAAGGGATACGGATACTGCAATTGTGCACAGTGCCCCAAGTGTGTTCTAAGCAGGGCATATGGAGACTGGAACTGTGCACAGTGCTGCAAGTATGGTCAAACCAAGGTATATGGAGACTGGAAATGTGCACAGTGCTCCAAGTGTGGTCTAATCAAGAGATATAGAGACTGGGACTGTGCACAGTGCTCCAATCTTGGTATAACCAGTGGACATTGAGACTGGAACTGTGCACAATGCTCCAAGTGTGGTCTAACCAAGGGCTACGGAGACCGGATCTGTGCACAGTGCTCTAAGTTTGGTCTAAACAAGAGATATGGAGACCAGAACTGTGCACAGTGCTCCAAGTGTGGTCTGACCAAGGGATATGTAAACCCAAACTGTGTTCAGTGCTCCAAGTGTGGTCCAACCAAGGATATGGAGACTGGAACTTTGCACAGTGGTCCAAGTGTGGTCTACCCAGGGGATATGGAGACTTGACATGTGCACAGTGCTCCAAGTGTGGTCCAACCAAGAATATGGAGACTGGAACTATGGACAGTGCTCCAAGTGTGGTCTAACCAAGGCATATGGAGACCGGAACTGTGCACAGTGCTGAAAATGTCGTTTAACTGAAAGATATGGAGACTGGAACTGTGCACAGTGCTCCCAGTGTGGTCTAACCAAGGGAAATGGAGACTGGAACTGTACACAGTGCTCCAAGTGTGGTCTAACCAGGGGATGTTGAGACTGGAACTGTGCACAGTGCTCCAAGTGTGGTCTAAACAAGGGAAATGGAGACTGGAACTGTACACAGTTCTCAAATTGCCGTCTAAACAAGGGCAACGGAGACCAGATTTGTGCACAGTGCACCAAGTGTGGTCTAACCAAGGGATATGGAGACTGGAACAGTGCACAGTTCTCCAAGTGTGGTCTAACCAAGGGATATGGAGACCGGAACTTTGCAGAGTGCTCCAAGTGTGGCCTAACCAAGGGATATGCAGACTGAAACAGTGCACAGTGCTCCAAGTGTGGTCTAACCAAGGGATATGGAGACTGGAAATGTGCACAGTGCTCCAAGAGTGGTCTAACCAAGAGATATAGAGACTGGAACTGTGCACAGTGCTCCAAGTGTGGTCTAACCAAGGGATATGCAGACTGGAACTTGCACAGTGCTCCGAGTGTGTTCTAACCAAGGGATATGGAGACTGCAACTGTGCACAGTGCTCCAAGTGTGGTCTAATCAAGAGATATAGAGACTGTAACTGTGCAAAGTACTCCAAGTGTGGTTTAACCAGGGGATATGGAGACTGGAACTGTGCACAGTGCTCCAAGTGTGGTCTAACCAAGGGATATGGAGACCAGAACTGTGCACAGTGCTCCAAGTGTGGTGTGACCAAGGGATATGCAGACACAAACTTGACACTGTGCTCCCAGTATGGTCTACCCAGGGGATATGGAGACCGGAACTGTACACAGTGCTCAAAGTGTGCTCTAACCAAGGGATAGGGACACCAGAGCTGTGCACAGTACTCCAACTGTGATCTAACAGAGGGATATGGAGAGTGGAACTGTGCACAGTGCTCCAAGTGTGGTCTGAGAGATGTGGAGGCTGGAACTATGCACAGTGCTCCAGGTGTGGTCTAACCAAGGGATACGGATACTGCAATTGTGCACAGTGCCCCAAGTGTGTTCTAAGCAGGGCATATGGAGACTGGAACTGTGCACAGTGCTGCAAGTATGGTCAAACCAAGGTATATGGAGACTGGAAATGTGCACAGTGCTCCAAGTGTGGTCTAATCAAGAGATATAGAGACTGGGACTGTGCACAGTGCTCCAATCTTGGTATAACCAGTGGACATTGAGACTGGAACTGTGCACAATGCTCCAAGTGTGGTCTAACCAAGGGCTACGGAGACCGGATCTGTGCACAGTGCTCTAAGTTTGGTCTAAACAAGAGATATGGAGACCAGAACTGTGCACAGTGCTCCAAGTGTGGTCTGACCAAGGGATATGTAAACCCAAACTGTGTTCAGTGCTCCAAGTGTGGTCCAACCAAGGATATGGAGACTGGAACTTTGCACAGTGGTCCAAGTGTGGTCTACCCAGGGGATATGGAGACTTGACATGTGCACAGTGCTCCAAGTGTGGTCCAACCAAGAATATGGAGACTGGAACTATGGACAGTGCTCCAAGTGTGGTCTAACCAAGGCATATGGAGACCGGAACTGTGCACAGTGCTGAAAATGTCGTTTAACTGAAAGATATGGAGACTGGAACTGTGCACAGTGCTCCCAGTGTGGTCTAACCAAGGGAAATGGAGACTGGAACTGTACACAGTGCTCCAAGTGTGGTCTAACCAGGGGATGTTGAGACTGGAACTGTGCACAGTGCTCCAAGTGTGGTCTAAACAAGGGAAATGGAGACTGGAACTGTACACAGTTCTCAAATTGCCGTCTAAACAAGGGCAACGGAGACCAGATTTGTGCACAGTGCACCAAGTGTGGTCTAACCAAGGGATATGGAGACTGGAACTGTGCACAGTTCTCCAAGTGTGGTCTAACCAAGGGATATGGAGACCGGAACTGTGCAGAGTGCTCCAAGTGTGGTCTAACCAAGGGATATGCAGACTGGAACTTGCAAAGTGCTCCAAGTGTGGTCTAACCAGGGGATATGGAGACTGGAACTGTGCACAGTGCTCCAAGTGTGGTCTAACCAAGGGATATGGAGACCACAACTGTGCACAGTGCTCCAAGTGTGGTGTGACCAAGGGATATGCAGACACAAACTTGGCACGGTGATCCCAGTATGGTCTACCCAGGGGATATGGAGACCGGAACTGTGCACAGTGCTCAAAGTGTGCTCTAACCAAGGGATAGGGCCAGAGAGCTGTGCACAGTGCTCCAACTGTGATCTAACAGAGGGATATGGAGAGTGGAACTGTGCACAGTGCTCCAAGTGTGGTCTGAGAGATGTGGAGACTGGAACTATGCACAGCGCTCCAGGTGTGGTCTAACCAAGGGATACGGATACTGCAATTGTGCACAGTGCCCCAAGTGTGTTCTAAGCAGGGCATATGGAGACTGGAAATGTGCAAAGTGCTGCAGGTATGGTCGAAGCAAGGCATATGGAGACTGGAAATGTGCACAGTGCTCCAAGTGTGGTCTAACAAGGGGATATTGACACAGGAAATGTGCACAGTGCTCCAAGTGTGGTCTAACCAAGGGCTACGGAGACCGGATCTGTGCACAGTGCTCTAAAAGTGGTCTAAACAAGGGATATGGAGACCAGAACTGTGCACAGTGCTCCAAGTGTGGTCTGACCAAGGGATATGTAGACCCAAACTGTGCACAGTACTCCAAGTGTGGTCCAACCAAGGATATGGAATCTGGAACTTTGCACAGTGGTCCAAGTGTGGTCTAACCAGGGGATATGGAGACTGGAAATGTGCACAGTGCTCCAAGTGTAGTCCAACTAAGGGATACGAATACTGGAACTGTGCACAGTGCCCCAAATGTGTTCTAAGCAGGGCATATGGAGACTGGGACTGTGCACAGTGCTCCAAGTGTGGTCTAACCAATGGAAATGGAGACTGGAAATGTACACAGTGCTCCAGCTTTGGTCTAACCAAGGGATATGGAGACCCAAACTGGGCACTGTGCTCCCAGTGTAGTCTACCCAGGGGATATCGAGACCGGAACTGTGCACAGTGCTCAAAGTGTGCTCAAACCAAGGGATAGGGACACCAGAACTGTGCACAGTGCTCCAAATGTGATCTAACAGAGGGGAATGGAAGTGGAACTGTGCACAGTGCCCCAAATGTGTTCTAAGCAGGGCCTATGGAGACTGGAAAATGTGCACAGTGCTGCAAGTATGGTCGAACCAAGGTATATGGAGACTGGAAATGTGCACAGTGCTCAAGAGTGGTCTAACCAAGAGATATAGAGACTGGAACTGTGCACAGTGCTCCAAGTGTGGTCTAAGCAAGGGATATGGAGACCAGAACTGTGCACAGTACTCCAAGTGTGGTGTGACCAAGGGATATGCAGACCCAAACTGTGCACAGTGCTCCCTGTGTGGTCTAACCAGGGGATATGGAGACCGGAACTGTGCACAGTGCTCAAAGTGTGCTCTAACCAAGGGATACGGTCACCAGAGCTGTGCACAGTGCTCCAACTGTGATCGAACTGAGGGATATGGAGATTGGAACTGTGCACAGTGCTCCAAGTGTGGTCTAACCAAGGGATACGGATACTGGAACTGTGCACAGTGCCCCAGATGTGTTCTAAGCAGTGCTTATGCAGACTGGAAATGTTTACAGTGCTGCAAGTATGGTCGAACCAAGGTATATGGAGACTGGAAATGTGCACAGTGCTCCAAATGTGGTCTAACCAGGGGATATTGAGACTGGAACTGTGCACAGTGCTCCAAGTGTGGTCTAACCAAGGGAAATGGAGACTGGAACTGTACACAGTGCTCCAAGTGTGGTCTAACCAAAGGGATGTTGAGACTGGAACTGTGCACAGTGCTCCAAGTGTGGTCTAAACAAGGGAAATGGAGACTGGAACTGTACACAGTTCTCAAATTGCCGTCTAAACAAGGGCAACGGAGACCAGATCTGTGCACAGTGCACCAAGTGTGGTCTAACCAAGGGATATGGAGACTGGAACTGTGCACAGTTCTCCAAGTGTGGTCTAACCAAGGGATATGGAGACCGGAACTTTGCAGAGTGCTCCAAGTGTGGCCTAACCAAGGGATATGCAGACTGAAACAGTGCACAGTGCTCCAAGTGTGGTCTAACCAAGGGATATGGAGACTGGAAATGTGCACAGTGTTCCAAGAGTGGTCTAACCAAGAGAAATAGAGACTGGAACTGTGCACAGTGCTCCAAGTGTGGTCTAACCAAGGGATATGCAGACTGGAACTTGCACAGTGCTCCGAGTGTGTTCTAACCAAGGGATATGGAGACTGCAACTGTGCACAGTGCTCCAAGTGTGGTCTAATCAAGAGATATAGAGACTGTAACTGTGCAAAGTACTCCAAGTGTGGTTTAACCAGGGGATATGGAGACTGGAACTGTGCACAGTGCTCCAAGTGTGGTCTAACCAAGGGATATGGAGACCACAACTGTGCACAGTGCTCCAAGTGTGGTGTGACCAAGGGATATGCAGACACAAACTTGGCACGGTGATCCCAGTATGGTCTACCCAGGGGATATGGAGACAGGAACTGTGCACAGTGCTCAAAGTGTGCTCTAACCAAGGGATAGGGACACCAGAGCTGTGCACAGTGCTCCAACTGTGATCTAACAGAGGGATATGGAGAGTGGAACTATGCACAGCGCTCCAGGGTATGTGGTCTAACCAAGGGATACGGATACTGCAATTGTGCACAGTGCCCC
This sequence comes from Carcharodon carcharias, assembly GCF_017639515.1. Taxonomy (NCBI): domain Eukaryota; kingdom Metazoa; phylum Chordata; class Chondrichthyes; order Lamniformes; family Lamnidae; genus Carcharodon; species Carcharodon carcharias. The sequence goes on from NW_024470676.1 coordinate 538,517, forward strand.
AAGTGTGTTCTAAGCAGGGCATATGGAGACTGGAAATGTGCAAAGTGCTGCAAGTATGGTCGAAGCAAGGCATATGGAGACTGGAAATGTGCACAGTGCTCCAAGTGTGGTCTAACAAGGGGATATTGACACAGGAAATGTGCACAGTGCTCCAAGTGTGGTCTAACCAAGGGCTACGGAGACCGGATCTGTGCACAGTGCTCTAAGAGTGGTCTAAACAAGGGATATGGAGACCAGAACTGTGCACAGTGCTCCAAGTGTGGTCTGACCAAGGGATATGTAGACCCAAACTGTGCACAGTGCTCCAAGTGCGGTCCAACCAAGGATATGGAGACTGGAACTTTGCACAGTGGTCCAAGTGTGGTCTAACCAGGGGATATGGAGACTGGAAATGTGCACAGTGCTCCAAGTGTAGTCCAACTAAGGGATACGAATACTGGAACTGTGCACAGTGCCCCAAATGTGTTCTAAGCAGGGCATATGGAGACTGGGACTGTGCACAGTGCTCCAAGTGTGGTCTAACCAATGGAAATGGAGACTGGAAATGTACACAGTGCTCCAGCTTTGGTCTAACCAAGGGATATGGAGACCCAAACTGGGCACTGTGCTCCCAGTGTAGTCTACCCAGGGGATATCGAGACCGGAACTGTGCACAGTGCTCTAAGTGTGCTCTAACCAAGGGATAGGGACACCAGAGCTGTGCACAGTGCTCCAAATGTGATCTAACAGAGGGGAATGGAAGTGGAACTGTGCACAGTGCCCCAAATGTGTTCTAAGCAGGGCCTATGGAGACTGGAAATGTGCACAGTGCTGCAAGTATGGTCGAACCAAGGTATATGGAGACTGGAAATGTGCACAGTGCTCCAAGAGTGGTCTAACCAAGAGATATAGAGACTGGAACTGGGCACAGTGCTCCAAGTGTGGTCTAAGCAAGGGATATGGAGACCAGAACTGTGCACAGTGCTCCAAGTGTGGTGTGACCAAGGGATATGCAGACCCAAACTGTGCACAGTGCTCCCTGTGTGGTCTAACCAGGGGATATGGAGACCGGAACTGTGCACAGTGCTCAAAGTGTGCTCTAACCAAGGGATACGGTCACCAGAGCTGTGCACAGTGCTCCAACTGTGATCGAACTGAGGGATATGGAGATTGGAACTGTGCACAGTGCTCCAAGTGTGGTCTAACTGAGGGATATGGAGACTGGAACTGTGCACAGTGCCCCAGATGTGTTCTAAGCAGTGCTTATGCAGACTGGAAATGTTTACAGTGCTGCAAGTATGGTCGAACCAAGGTATATGGAGACTGGAAATGTGCACAGTGCTCCAAATGTGGTCTAACCAGGGGATATTGAGACTGGAACTGTGCACAGTGCTCCAAGTGTGGTCTAACCAAGGGAAATGGAGACTGGAACTGTACACAGTACTCCAAGTGCGGTCTAACCAAGGGCTACGGAGACTGGATCTGTGCACAGTGCTCTAAGTGTGGTCTAAACAAGGGATATGGAGACCAGAACAGTGCACAGTGCTCCAAGTGTGGTCTGACCAAGGGATATGTAGACCCAAACTGTTCTCAGTGCTCCAAGTGTGGTCCAACCAAGGATATGGAGACTGGAACTTTGCACAGTGGTCCAAGTGTGGTCTAACCAGGGGATATGGAGACTGGACTTGTGCACAGTGCTCCCAGTGTGGTCTAACCAAGGGAAATGGAGACTGGAACTGTACACAGTGCTCCAAGTGTGGTCTAACCAAAGGGATGTTGAGACTGGAACTGTGCACAGTGCTCCAAGTGTGGTCTAAACAAGGGAAATGGAGACTGGAACTGTACACAGTTCTCAAATTGCCGTCTAAACAAGGGCAACGGAGACCAGATCTGTGAACAGTGCACCAAGTGTGGTCTAACCAAGGGATATGGAGACTGGAACTGTGCCACAGTTCTCCAAGTGTGGTCTAACCAAGGGATATGGAGACCGGAACTTTGCAGAGTGCCTCCAAGTGTGGCCTAACCAAGGGATATGCAGACTGAACAGTGCACAGTGCTCCAAGTGTGGTCTAACCAAGGGATATGGAGACTGGAAATGTGCACAGTGCTCCAGGAGTGGTCTTAACCAAGATATATAGAGACTGGAACTGTGCACAGTACTCCAAGTGTGGTCTAACCCAAGGGATATGCAGACTGGAACTTGCACAGTGCTCCGAGTGTGTTCTAACCAAGGGATATGGAAACTGCAACTGTGCACAGTGCCTCCAAGTGTGGTCTAATCAAGAGATATAGAGACTGTAACTGTGCAAAGTACTCCAAGTGTGGTTTAACCAGGGGATATGGAGACTGGGAACTGTGCACAGTGCTCAAGTGTGGTCTAACCAAGGGATATGGAGACCAGAACTGTGCACAGTGCTCCAAGTGTGGTGTGACCAAGGGATATGCAGACACAAACTTGACACTGTGCTCCCAGTATGGTCTACACAGGGGCTATGGAGACCGGAACTGTGCACAGTGCTCAAAGTGTGCTCTAACCAAGGGATAGGGACACCAGAGCTGTGCACAGTACTCCAACTTTGATCTAACAGAGCGATATGGAGAGTGGAACTGTGCACAGTGCTCCAAGTGTGGTCTGAGAGATGTGGAGACTGGAACTATGCACAGTGCTCCAGGTGTGTCTAACCAAGGGATACGGATACTGCAATTGTGCACAGTGCCCCAAGTGTGTTTAAGCAGGGCATATGGAGACGGGAACTGTGCACAGTGCTGCAAGTATGGTCAAAACCAAGGTATATGGAGACTGGAAATGTGCACAGTGCTCCAAGTGTGGTCTAATCAAGAGATATAGAGACTGGGACTGTGCACAGTGCTCCAATCTTGGTATAAACCAGTGGACATTGAGACTGGAAACTGTGCACAGTGCCTCCAAGTGTGGTCTAACCAAGGGAAATGGAGAATGGAACTGTACACAGTACTCCAAGTGCGGTCTAACCAAGGGCTACGGAGACCGGATCTGTGCTCAGTGCTCTAAGTTTGGTCTAAACAAGAGATATGGAGACCAGAACTGTGCACAGTGCTCCAAGTGTGGTCTGACCAAGGGATATGTAAACCCAAACTGTGTTCAGTGCTCCAAGTGTGGTCCAACCAAGGATATGGAGACTGGAACTTTGCACAGTGGTCCAAGTGTGGTCTACCCAGGGGATATGGAGACTTGACATGTGCACAGTGCTCCAAGTGTGGTCCAACCAAGAATATGGAGACTGGAACTATGGACAGTGCTCCAAGTGTGGTCTAACCAAGGCATATGGAGACCGGAACTGTGCGCAGTGCTGAAAATGTGGTTTAACTGAAAGATATGGAGACTGGAACTGTGCACAGTGCTGCAAGTATGGTCGAACCAAGGTATATGGAGACTGGAACAGTGCACAGTGCTGGAACTTAGATATAACCAAGAGATATAGAGACTGGAACTTTGCACAGTGCTCCAAGTGTGGTCTAACCAGGGGATTTTGAGACTGGAACTGTGCACCGTGCTCCAAGTGTGGTCTAACCAAGGGAAATGGAGACTGGAACTGTGCACAGTTCTCCAAGAGTGGTCCAACCAAGGGATATGGAGACCAGAACTGTGCACAGTGCTCCAAGTGTGGTCTAACCAAGGGATATGCAGACTGGAACTTGCACAGTGCTCCGAGTGTGGTCTAACCAAGGGATATGGGGGACTGGAACTGTGCACAGTGCTCCAAGTGTGGTCTAACCAAGGGATATGCAGACTGGAACTTGCACAGTGCTCCGAGTGTGGTCTAACCAAGGGATATAGGGGACTGGAACTGTGCCACAGTGCTCCAAGTGGGGTCTAATCAAGAGATATAGAGACTGGAAACTGTGCACAGTGCTCCAAGTGTGGTCTAACCAGGGGATATGAGAATGGAACTGTGCACAGTGCTCAAGTTGTGTCTACCCAAGGGATATGGAGACCAGAACTGTGCTCAGTGCCCAAGTGAGGTCTGACCAAGGGATATGCAGACCCCAAAACTGTGCACACTGCTCTAGTGTGGTCCAACCAAGGGATATGTTAGACTCTAAATTGTGCACAGTGCTCAAGAGTGGTCTAACCAAGAGATATAGAGACTGGAACTGTGCACAGTGCTAAAGTTTGTTTAACCAAGGGATATGCAGACTGGACTTGCACAGTGCTCGAGTGAGTTCTAACCTAGGGATATGGAGACTGGAACTGTGTGAACAGTGCTCCAAAATGTCGTCTAATCAAGAGATATAGAGACTGGAACTGTGCAACAGGGCTCCAAGTGCTGGTCTAAACCAAGGGATATGGAGACTGGAACTGTGCACAGTGCTCCAAGTGAGGTCTAACCAAGGGATATGGAGACCAGAACTGTGCACAGTGCTCCAAGTGTGGTGTGACCAAGGGATATGCAGAATACAAACTGTGCAAAGTGCTCCCAGTGTGGTCTAACCAGGGGGATCTGGAGACCCGAACTGTGAACAGTGCTCAAAGTGTGCCTTAACCAAGGGATAGGGACACCTGAGTGTGGCGCAGTACTCCAACTGTGATCCGAACTGAGGATATGGAGAGTGGAACTGGCACAGTGCTCCAAGTGTTGTCTGAGAGATGTTGAGAATGGAACTATTCACAGTGCTCCAAATGTGTCTAAATGAGTGATATGGAGACTGGAAATGTGCACAGTGCTCCACGTGTGGTCTAACGAAGGGATACGGATATTGGAATTGTGCACAGTGCCCCAAATGTGTTCTAAGCAGGCATATGGAGACTGGAAATGTGCAAAGTGCTGCAAGTATGGTCGAACCAAGGGATATGAGACTGGACCTGTGCACAGTGCTCAAGTGTGGTCTTACCCAGGGCTACGGAGGACAGGATCAGTGCCACAGTGTTCTAAGTGTGGTCTAAACAAGTGATATGGAGACCAGAACAGTGCACAGTGCTCCAAGTGTGGTCCTGACCTAGGGATATGTAGACCCAAACTGTGCTCAGTGCTCCAAGTGTGGTCCAACCAAGGTATATGGAGGACTGGACATGTGCACAGTGCTCCCCAGTGTGGTCTAACAAAGGAAATGGAGACTGGAAATGTACACAGTGCTCACAAGTGTGGTCCTAACCAGGGGATGTTGAGACTGGACACTGTGCACAGTGCTCCAAGTGTGGTCTAAACAAGGGAAATGGAGACTGGAACTGTACACAGTTCTCTAATTGCCGTCTAAACAAGGGGCAACCGGAGTTCCAGATCTGTGCACAGTGCACCAAGTGTGGTCTAACCAAGGGATATGGAGACTGGAACTGTGCACAGTTCTCCAAGTGTGGTCCTAAACAAGGGATATGGAGACCAGAACTGTGCAGAGTGCTCCAAGTGTGGCCTAACCAAGGGATATGCAGACTGAAAACAGTGCACAGTGCTCCAAGTGTGGTCCTAACCAAGGGATATGGAGACCTGGAAAAGTGCACAGTGCTCCAAGAGTGGTCTAACCAAGGAGTATAGAGACTGGAACTTTGCACAGTGCTCAAGTGTGGTCTAACCAAGGGATATGCAGACTGAACTTGCACAGTGCTCCGAGTGTGGTCTAACCAAGGGATACGGATACTGCAATTGTGCACACTGCCCCAAGTGTGTTCTAAGCAGGGCATATGGAGACTGGAAATGTGCAAAGTGCTGCAAGTATGGTCGAACAAGGTATATGGAGACTGGAAATGTGCACAGTGCTCCAAGTGTGGTCTAACCAGGGGATATTGAGACTGGAACTGTGCACAGTGCTCAAGGGTGGTCTAACCAAGGGCTACGGAGGACCGGATCTGTGCACAGTGCTCTAAGTGTGGTCTAAACAAGGGATATGGAGACCAGAACTGTGCACAGTGCTCCAAATGTGGTCTGACCAAGGGATATGTAGACCCAAACTGTGCTCAGTGCCTACAACTCTGGTCCAACCAAGGAAAAGGAGACTGGAACTTTGCTCAGTGGTCCAAGTGTTGTCTAACCAGGGGATATGGAGACTGGAAATGAGCACAGTGCTCAAGTGTGGACTACGAAGGGTTACGGATACTGGAAATGTGCACAGTGCCCCAAATGTGTTCTAAAGCAGGGCATATGGAGACTGGGACTGTGCACAGTGCTCCAGGTGTGGTCTTAACCATGGGGAATGGTGACTGGAATGTACACAGTACTCCATGTGCGGTCTAACCAAGGGCTACGGAGAGTGGATCTGTGCACAATGTTCTAAGTGTGGTCTAAACAAGGGATATGGAGACCAGAACTGTGCACAGTGCTCCAAGTGTGGTCTGACGAAGGGATATGTAGACCCAAACTGTGCTCAGTGATCCAAGTGTGGTCCAACCAAGGATATGGAGACTGGAACTTTGCACAGTGGTCGAGGTGTGGTCTAACAGGGGATATGGAGACTGGAAATGTGCACAGTGCTCCAAGTGTGGTCTAACGAAGGGATACGGATACTGGAACTGTGCACAGTGCCCAAATGTGTTCTAAGCAGGGCATATGGAGACTGGGAATGTGCACAGTGCTCCAAGTGTGGTCTAACTAAGGGAAATGGAGACTGGAAATGTACACAGTACTCCAAGCGCGGTCTAACCAAGGGCTACGGAGACTGGAACTGTGCACAGTACTCCAAGTGTGGTCTAACCAGTGATATGGGGCCCGGAACTGTGCACAGTGCTCCTGCTTTGGTCTAACCAAGGGATATGGAGACCCAAACTGGGCATGTGCTCCAGTGTAGTCTACCAGGGGATATCGAGACCGGAACTGTGCACAGTGCTCAAAGTGTGCTCTAACAAGGGATAGGGACACCAGAGCTGTGCACAGTGCTCCAACTGTGATCTAACAGAGGGGTATGGAGAGTGGAACTGTTGCACAGTGCTCCAAGTGCGGTCTAACTGAGGGATACGGATACTGGAATTGTGCACAGTGCCCAAATGTGTTCTAAGCTGGCATATGGAGACTGGAAATGTGCACAGTGCTGCAAGTATGGTCGAACCAAGGTATATGGAGACTGGAAATGTGACAGTGCTCCAAGAGTGGTCTAACCAAGAGATATAGAGACTGGAAATTTGCACAGTGCTCCAATGTGTGGTCTAAGCAAGGGATATGGAGACCAGAACTGTGCACAGTACTCCAAGTGTGTGTGACCAAGGGATATGCAGACACAAACTGTGCACAGTGCTCCAGTGTGGTCTAACCAGGGGATATGGAGACCAGAACTGTGCACAGTGGTCAAAGTGTGCTCTACCAAGGGATAGGGACACAGAGCTGTGCACAGTGCTCCAACTGTGATCGAACTGAGGGATATGGAGATTGAACTGTGCACAGTGCTCCAAGTGTGGTCTAACTGAGGGATATGGAGACTGGGAACTGTGCGCAGTGCTCAAGTGTGGTTCTAACCAAGGGATACGGATACTGGAACTGTGCACAGTGCCCCAGATGTGTTCTAAGCAGGGCTTATGGAGACTGGAAATGTGCACAGGGTCAAATGGTGGTCTAACCAGGGGGTATTGAGACTGGAACTGTGCACAGTGCTCCAAGTGTGGTCTAACCAATGGAAATGGGACTGGAACTGTACACAGTTCTCAAGTGCGGTCTAAACAAGGGCTACGGAGACCGGATCTGTGCACAGTGCTCTAAGTGTGGTCTAAACAAGGTTTATGGAGACCAGAACTGTGCACAGTGCTCCAAGTGTGTGGTCTGACAAGGGATATGTAGACCCAAACTGTGCTCAGTGCTCCAAGTGTGGTCCAACCAAGGATATGGAGACTGGAACTTTGCACAGTGGTCCAAGTGTGGTCTAACCAGGGTATATGGAGAGTGGAACTGTACACAGTGCTCCAAGTGTGCTCTAACCAGGGGATGTTGAGACTGGAACTGTGCACAGTGCTCCAGTGTGGTCTAAACAAGGGAAATGGAGACTGGAACTGTACACAGTTCTCCAATTGCCGTCTAAACAAGGGCAACGGAGACAGATCTGTGCTCAATGCACCAAGTGTGGTCTAACAAATGGTTATGGAGATGGAACTGTGCACAGTGCTCCAAGTGTGGTCTAACCAAAGGATATGGTGACTGGAACTGTGCAGTTGTCCATGTGTCGTCTACCAAGGGATATGGAGACCAGAACTGTGCAGAGTGCTCCAAGTGTGGCCTAACCAAGGGATATGCAGATGAAACAGTGCACAGTGCTACAAGTGTGGTATAACAAGTGATATGGAGACTGGAATGTGCACAGTGCTCAAGAGTGGTCTAACCAAGAGATATAGAGACTGGAACAGTGCACAGTGCTCCAAGTGTGGTCTAACCAAGGGATATGCAGACTGGACTTGCACAGTGCTCCGTGATGTGGTCTAACCAAGGGATATGGAGACTGGAACTATGCACAGTAATCAAGTGTGGTCTAATCAAGAGATATAGAGACTGGAACTGTGCAAAGTGCTCCACGTGTGGACTAAGGGGATATGGAGCCTGAACTGTGCACAGTGCTCCAAGTGTGGTCTTACCAAGGGTTATGGAGACCACAACTGTGCACAGTACTCCAAGTGTGGTGTGACCAAGGGATATGCAGACCCAAACTTGGCACTGTGCTCCAGTATGGTCTACCCAGGGGATATGGACACCGGAACTGTGCACAGTGCTCCAACTGTGATCTAACAGAGGGATATGGAGAGTGGAAACTGTGCACAGTGCTCCAAGTGTGGTTGAGAGATGTGGAGACTGGAACTATGCACAGTGCTCCAGGTGTGGTCTAAACAAGGGATACGAACACGGCAATTGTGCACAGTGCCCCAAATGTGTTCTAAGCAGGGCATATGGAGACTGGAAATGTGCAAAGTGCTGCAAGTATGGTCGAACCAAGGCATATGGAGACTGGATATGTGCACAGTGCTCCAGGTGTGGTATACCAGGGGATATTGAGATGGAACTGTGCACTGTGCTCAAGTGTGGTCTAACCAAGGGATATGGAGACCAGAACTGTGCACAGTGCTCCAGGTGTGGTTGACAAGCGATATGTAGACCCAAACTGTGCTCAGTGCTCCAAGTGTGGTCCAACCAAGGATATGGAGACAGGAACTTTGCACAGTGGTCCACGTGTGGTCTAACCAGTGGATATGGAGACTGGAAATGTGCACAGTGTCCAAGTGTGGTCTAACGAAGGGATACGATACTGGAACTGTGCACAGTGCCCCAAATGTGTTTTAAGCAGGGCATATGGAGACTGGGACTCTGCACAGTGCTCCAAGTGTGGTCTAACTAAGGGAAATGGAGACTGGAAATGTACACAGTACTCCAAGTGCGGTCTAACCAGGGCTACGGAGACTGGAACTGTGCACAGTGTTCCAAGTGTGGTCTAACAAGTGATATGGGGCCCGGAACTGTGCACAGTGCTCCAGCTTTGGTCTAACCAAGGGATATGGAGACCCAAACTTGGCACTGTGCTCCCAGTGTAGTCTACCCAGGGGATATCGAGACGGGAACTGTGCACAGTGCTCAAAGTGTGCTCTAACAAGGGATGGGACCAAGAGCTGTGCACAGTGCTCCAACTGTGATCTAACAGAGGGGTATGGGAGTGGATTGTGCACAGTGCTATGTGTGGTCTAAATGAGGAATATGGAGATTGGAACTGTGCACAGAACTCCAAGTGTGGTCTAACAAAGGGCTACGGATACTGGAATTGTGCACAGTGCCCCATTTGTGTTCTAAGCAGAAGGCATATGGAGACTGGAAAGTGCACCAGTGATGCAAGTATGGTCAAACCAAGGTATATGGAGACTGGAACTGTGCACAGTGCTCCAAGTGTGGTGTGACCAAGGGATTATGCAAACACAAACTGTGACTCAGTGCTCCCAGTGTGGTTAACCAGGGGATATGGAGACCGGAACTGGCACAGTGCTCCAACTGTGAATTAACAGAGGCATATGGAGAGTGGAACTGTGCACAGTTGCTCCAAGTGTGGTCTGAGAGATGTGGAGACTGGAACTATGCACAGTGTCCAGGTGTGGTTAACATGGATACCCGGATACGGCAATTGTGCACAGTGCCAAGTGTGTTCTAAGCAGGCATATGGAGACTGGAAAATGTGCAAAGTGCTGCAAGTTGGTCGAACAAGGCATATGGAGACTGGATATGTGCCAGTGCTCCAGGTGTGGATAACCAGGGGTTTTGAGACTGGAACTGTGCACAGTGCTCCAAGTGTGGGCTACAAGGGATATGGAGACCAGGAACTGTGCCAAGTGTCCAGAGTGTGGTCTGAACAAGCGATATGTCGACCCAAACTGTGTCAGTGCTCCAAGTGTGGTCAACCAGGATATGGAGACTGGAACTTTGCACAGTGGAAACCAAGTGTGGTCTACCAGGGGATAGGAGACTGGGAAATGTGCACCAGTGTCAGGTGTGGTAAAAACAGGGTTTTGAGGACTGGAACTGTGCACAGTGCACCAAGTGTGGGCTAACCAAGGGATATGGAGTCCAGAACTGTGCACAGTGCACCAGGTGTGGTGTGGACCAAGGGATATGTAGACCCAAACTGTGCTCAGTGCTCCAAGTGTGGTCCAACAGGATATGGAGACTGGAACTTTGCACAGTGGTCCAAGTGGGTCTAACCAGGGGATATGGTGACTGGAAATGTGCACGTTCTCCAAGTGTGGTCTAACGAAGGGATACGGATACTGGAACTGTGCACAGTGATCCAAATGTGTTCTAAGCAGGGCATATGGAGCTGGGATTGCACAGTGCTCAGTGTGGTCTAACCAAGGGAAATGTAGATGGAAAATGTTACACAGTACTCAAGTGCGGTATAACCAAGGGCTACGGAGACGGAACTGTGCACAGTGCTCAAGTGTGGGTAACAAGTGATATGGGGCCCGGAACTGTGCACAGTGCTCAGCTTTGGTCTAACCAAGGGATATGGAGACCCAAACTTGGCACTGTGCACCCAGTTGTAGTTACCAGGGAATATCGAGGAGGAACTGTGCAAGTGCTCAAAGTGTGCTCTAAACAAGGGATAGGGACTCAGAGCTGTGCACAGTGCTCCAACTGTGATCTAACAGAGGGGTATGGAGAGTGGAACTATGCACAGTGCTCCAAGTGTGGTCTAACAAAGGGATTCGGATATGGACTGTGCCCAGTGCCCCAAATGTGTTCTAAGCAGCGCATATGGAGACTGGAAATGTGAAGTGCTGCAAGTATGGTCAAACCAAGGTATTGGAGACTGGAACTTTGCACAGTTGTCCAAGTGTCGTCTACCAAGGGATATGGAGACCAGAACTGTGCAGAGTGCTCAAGTGTGGCCTACCAGGGATATGCAGACTGAACAGTGCCAGTGCTCAAGTGTGGTCTAACAAGAGATATAGTGACTGGAACTGTGCACAGTGCTCCAAGTGTGGTCTAACAAGGGGATATGCAGACTGGAACTTGACAGTGTCCGAGTGTGGTCTACCAAGGGATATGGAGATGGAATATGCACAGTGCTCAAGTGTTGTCTAATCAAGGGATATGGAGACGGAAATGTGCACAGTGCTCCAAGTGTGGTGTGACCAAGGGATATGCAGACCAAACTGTGGACAGTTGCTCCTGTGTGGTCTAACCAGGGGATATGGAGACCGGAAACTGTGCACAGTGCTCAAGTGTGCTCTAACACAGGGATACGGTCACCAGAGCTGTGACAGTGCTCCAACTGTGATCGAACTGAGGGATATGGAGATTGGAACTGTGCACAGTGCTCCAAGTGTGGTCTAATGAGGGATATGGAGACTGGAACTGTGCTCAGTGCCCAGATGTGTTCTAAGCAGTGCTTATGCAGACTGGAAATGTTTACAGTGCTGCAAGTATGGTGAACCAAGGTATATGGAGACTGGAAATGTGCCACAGTGCTCCAAATGTGGTCTAACAGGGGATATTGAGATGGACTGTGCACAGTGCTCCAAGTGTGGTCTAACCAAGGGAAATGGAGAATGGAAGTACAACATGTACTCCAGTGCGGTTAACAAAGGGTACGGAGACTGGATTTGTGCACAGTGCTCTAAGTGTGTATAAACAAGGGATATGAGAGACAGAACAGTGCACAGTGCTCCAAGTGTGTCTGACCAAGGGATATGTAGACCAAATGTTCTCAGTGCTCAAGTGTGGTCCAACAAGGTTTTGGAGACTGGAACTTTGCACAGTGGTC